>NW_027365310.1:0-124515 GCF_046119375.1 Phyllobates terribilis | reverse complement strand
GCATTGCAAGGTGCAAGTCTGAAATTTTTTGCTTTTTCCTGCTCCTCTTAGCATGATAAAGAAGATTCAAAGAGAGTGAGATGCCAGCTACTTTCATTCAGTCAGTAGCTTCAATCATTTCTGGACGTTTTTCAATGGTAAAAATCAATGAATATTGTAAATGCACAAACAGTAATTTCTCCACATTGCAAGGTGCAATTCTGAAATTTTTTGCTTTTTCCTGCTCCTCTTAGCATGATAAAGAAGATTCAAAGAGAGTGAGATGCCAGCTCCTTTCATTCAGTCAGTAGCTTCAAACATTTCTGGTATATGAATAACATGATGTTTTTCAATGGCAAAAATCAATGAATATTGTAAATGCACAAACAGTAATTTCTCCGCATTGCAAGGTGCAATTCTGAAATTTTTTGCTTTTTCCTGCTCCTCTTAGCATGATAAAGAACATTCAAAGAGAGTGAGATGCCAGCTCCTTTCATTCAGTCAGTAGCTTCAATCATTTCTGGATGTTTTTCAATGGCAAAAATCAATGAATATTGTAAATGCACAAACAGTAATTTCTCCGCATTGCAAGGTGCAATTCTGAAATTTTTTGCTTTTTCCTGCTCCTCTTAGCATGATAAAGAAGATTCAAAGAGAGTGAGATGCCAGCTCCTTTCATTCAGTCAGTACCTTCAATCATTTCTGGACGTTTTTCAATGGCAAAAATCAATGAATATTGTAAATGCACAAACAGTAATTTCTCCGCATTGCAAGGTGCAATTCTGAAATTTTTTGCTTTTTCCCGCTCCTCTTAGCATGATAAAGAAGATTCAAAGAGAGTGAGGTGCCAGCTCCTTTCATTCAGTCAGTAGCTTCAAACATTTCTGGTATATGAATAACATGTTTTTCAATGGCAAAAATCAATGAATATTGTAAATGCACAAACAGTAATTTCTCCGCATTGCAAGGTGCAATTCTGAAATTTTTTGATTTTTCCTGCTCCTCTTAGCATGATAAAGAAGATTCAAAGAGAGTGAGATGCCAGCTCCTTTCATTCAGTCAGTAGCTTCAATCATTTCTGGACGTTTTTCAATGGCAAAAATCAATGAATATTGTAAATGCACAAACAGTAATTTCTCCGCATTGCAAGGTGCAATTCTGAAATTTTTTGCTTTTTCCTGCTCCTCTTAGCATGATAAAGAAGATTCAAAGAGAGTGAGATGCCAGCTCCTTTCATTCAGTCAGTAGCTTCAAACATTTCTGGTATATGAATAACATGATGTTTTTCAATGGCAAAAATCAATGAATATTGTAAATGCACAAACAGTAATTTCTCCGCATTGCAAGGTGCAATTCTGAAATTTTTTGCTTTTTCCTGCTCCTCTTAGCATGATAAAGAAGATTCAAAGAGAGTGAGATGCCAGCTCCTTTCATTCAGTCAGTAGCTTCAAACATTTCTGGTATATGAATAAAATGATGTTTTTCAATGGCAAAAATCAATGAATATTGTAAATGCACAAACAGTAATTTCTCCGCATTGCAAGGTGCAAGTCTGAAATTTTTTGCTTTTTCCTGCTCCTCTTAGCATGATAAAGAAGATTCAAAGAGAGTGAGATGCCAGCTACTTTCATTCAGTCAGTAGCTTCAATCATTTCTGGACGTTTTTCAATGGTAAAAATCAATGAATATTGTAAATGCACAAACAGTAATTTCTCCATATTGCAAGGTGCAATTCTGAAATTTTTTGCTTTTTCCTGCTCCTCTTAGCATGATAAAGAAGATTCAAAGAGAGTGAGATGCCAGCTCCTTTCATTCAGTCAGTAGCTTCAAACATTTCTGGTATATGAATAACATGATGTTTTTCAATGGCAAAAATCAATGAATATTGTAAATGCACAAACAGTAATTTCTCCGCATTGCAAGGTGCAATTCTGAAATTTTTTGCTTTTTCCTGCTCCTCTTAGCATGATAAAGAAGATTCAAAGAGAGTGAGATGCCAGCTCCTTTCATTCAGTCAGTAGCTTCAATCATTTCTGGACGTTTTTCAATGGCAAAAATCAATGAATATTGTAAATGCACAAACAGTAATTTCTCCGCATTGCAAGGTGCAATTCTGAAATTTTTTGGTTTTTCCTGCTCCTCTTAGCATGATAAAGAAGATTCAAAGAGAGTGAGATGCCAGCTACTTTCATTCAGTCAGTAGCTTCAAACATTTCTGGTATATGAATAACATAATGTTTTTCAATGGCAAAAATCAATGAATATTGTAAATGCACAAACAGTAATTTCTCCGCATTGCAAGGTGCAAGTCTGAAATTTTTTGCTTTTTCCTGCTCCTCTTAGCATGATAAAGAAGATTCAAAGAGAGTGAGATGCCAGCTACTTTCATTCAGTCAGTAGCTTCAATCATTTCTGGACGTTTTTCAATGGTAAAAATCAATGAATATTGTAAATGCACAAACAGTAATTTCTCCACATTGCAAGGTGCAATTCTGAAATTTTTTGCTTTTTCCTGCTCCTCTTAGCATGATAAAGAAGATTCAAAGAGAGTGAGATGCCAGCTCCTTTCATTCAGTCAGTAGCTTCAAACATTTCTGGTATATGAATAACATGATGTTTTTCAATGGCAAAAATCAATGAATATTGTAAATGCACAAACAGTAATTTCTCCGCATTGCAAGGTGCAATTCTGAAATTTTTTGCTTTTTCCTGCTCCTCTTAGCATGATAAAGAACATTCAAAGAGAGTGAGATGCCAGCTCCTTTCATTCAGTCAGTAGCTTCAATCATTTCTGGATGTTTTTCAATGGCAAAAATCAATGAATATTGTAAATGCACAAACAGTAATTTCTCCGCATTGCAAGGTGCAATTCTGAAATTTTTTGCTTTTTCCTGCTCCTCTTAGCATGATAAAGAAGATTCAAAGAGAGTGAGATGCCAGCTCCTTTCATTCAGTCAGTACCTTCAATCATTTCTGGACGTTTTTCAATGGCAAAAATCAATGAATATTGTAAATGCACAAACAGTAATTTCTCCGCATTGCAAGGTGCAATTCTGAAATTTTTTGCTTTTTCCCGCTCCTCTTAGCATGATAAAGAAGATTCAAAGAGAGTGAGGTGCCAGCTCCTTTCATTCAGTCAGTAGCTTCAAACATTTCTGGTATATGAATAACATGTTTTTCAATGGCAAAAATCAATGAATATTGTAAATGCACAAACAGTAATTTCTCCGCATTGCAAGGTGCAATTCTGAAATTTTTTGATTTTTCCTGCTCCTCTTAGCATGATAAAGAAGATTCAAAGAGAGTGAGATGCCAGCTCCTTTCATTCAGTCAGTAGCTTCAATCATTTCTGGACGTTTTTCAATGGCAAAAATCAATGAATATTGTAAATGCACAAACAGTAATTTCTCCGCATTGCAAGGTGCAATTCTGAAATTTTTTGCTTTTTCCTGCTCCTCTTAGCATGATAAAGAAGATTCAAAGAGAGTGAGATGCCAGCTAATTTCATTCAGTCAGTAGCTTCAAACATTTCTGGTATATGAATAACATGATGTTTTTCAATGGCAAAAATCAATGAATATTGTAAATGCACAAACAGTAATTTCTCCGCATTGCAAGGTGCAATTCTGAAATTTTTTGCTTTTTCCTGCTCCTCTTAGCATGATAAAGAAGATTCAAAGAGAGTGAGATGCCAGCTCCTTTCATTCAGTCAGTAGCTTCAAACATTTCTGGTATATGAATAAAATGATGTTTTTCAATGGCAAAAATCAATGAATATTGTAAATGCACAAACAGTAATTTCTCCGCATTGCAAGGTGCAAGTCTGAAATTTTTTGCTTTTTCCTGCTCCTCTTAGCATGATAAAGAAGATTCAAAGAGAGTGAGATGCCAGCTACTTTCATTCAGTCAGTAGCTTCAATCATTTCTGGACGTTTTTCAATGGTAAAAATCAATGAATATTGTAAATGCACAAACAGTAATTTCTCCACATTGCAAGGTGCAATTCTGAAATTTTTTGCTTTTTCCTGCTCCTCTTAGCATGATAAAGAAGATTCAAAGAGAGTGAGATGCCAGCTCCTTTCATTCAGTCAGTAGCTTCAAACATTTCTGGTATATGAATAACATGATGTTTTTCAATGGCAAAAATCAATGAATATTGTAAATGCACAAACAGTAATTTCTCCGCATTGCAAGGTGCAATTCTGAAATTTTTTGCTTTTTCCTGCTCCTCTTAGCATGATAAAGAAGATTCAAAGAGAGTGAGATGCCAGCTCCTTTCATTCAGTCAGTAGCTTCAATCATTTCTGGATGTTTTTCAATGGCAAAAATCAATGAATATTGTAAATGCACAAACTGTAATTTCTCCGCATTGCAAGGTGCAATTCTGAAATTTTTTGCTTTTTCCTGCTCCTCTTAGCATGATAAAGAAGATTCAAAGAGAGTGAGATGCCAGCTCCTTTCATTCAGTCAGTAGCTTCAATCATTTCTGGACGTTTTTCAGTGGCAAAAATCAATGAATATTGTAAATGCACAAACAGTAATTTCTCCGCATTGCAAGGTGCAATTCTGAAATTTTTTGCTTTTTCCTGCTCCTCTTAGCATGATAAAGAAGATTCAAAGAGAGTGAGATGCCAGCTCCTTTCATTCAGTCAGTACCTTCAATCATTTCTGGACGTTTTTCAATGGCAAAAATCAATGAATATTGTAAATGCACAAACAGTAATTTCTCCGCATTGCAAGGTGCAAGTCTGAAATTTTTTGCTTTTTCCTGCTCCTCTTAGCATGATAAAGAAGATTCAAAGAGAGTGAGATGCCAGCTACTTTCATTCAGTCAGTAGCTTCAATCATTTCTGGACGTTTTTCAATGGTAAAAATCAATGAATATTGTAAATGCACAAACAGTAATTTCTCCACATTGCAAGGTGCAATTCTGAAATTTTTTGCTTTTTCCTGCTCCTCTTAGCATGATAAAGAAGATTCAAAGAGAGTGAGATGCCAGCTCCTTTCATTCAGTCAGTAGCTTCAAACATTTCTGGTATATGAATAACATGATGTTTTTCAATGGCAAAAATCAATGAATATTGTAAATGCACAAACAGTAATTTCTCCGCATTGCAAGGTGCAATTCTGAAATTTTTTGCTTTTTCCTGCTCCTCTTAGCATGATAAAGAAGATTCAAAGAGAGTGAGATGCCAGCTCCTTTCATTCAGTCAGTAGCTTCAATCATTTCTGGATGTTTTTCAATGGCAAAAATCAATGAATATTGTAAATGCACAAACTGTAATTTCTCCGCATTGCAAGGTGCAATTCTGAAATTTTTTGCTCTTTCCTGCTCCTCTTAGCATGATAAAGAAGATTCAAAGAGAGTGAGATGCCAGCTCCTTTCATTCAGTCAGTAGCTTCAATCATTTCTGGACGTTTTTCAATGGCAAAAATCAATGAATATTGTAAATGCACAAACAGTAATTTCTCCGCATTGCAAGGTGCAATTCTGAAATTTTTTGCTTTTTCCTGCTCCTCTTAGCATGATAAAGAAGATTCAAAGAGAGTGAGATGCCAGCTCCTTTCATTCAGTCAGTACCTTCAATCATTTCTGGACGTTTTTCAATGGCAAAAATCAATGAATATTGTAAATGCACAAACAGTAATTTCTCCGCATTGCAAGGTGCAATTCTGAAATTTTTTGCTTTTTCCCGCTCCTCTTAGCATGATAAAGAAGATTCAAAGAGAGTGAGGTGCCAGCTCCTTTCATTCAGTCAGTAGCTTCAAACATTTCTGGTATATGAATAACATGTTTTTCAATGGCAAAAATCAATGAATATTGTAAATGCACAAACAGTAATTTCTCCGCATTGCAAGGTGCAATTCTGAAATTTTTTGATTTTTCCTGCTCCTCTTAGCATGATAAAGAAGATTCAAAGAGAGTGAGATGCCAGCTCCTTTCATTCAGTCAGTAGCTTCAATCATTTCTGGACGTTTTTCAATGGCAAAAATCAATGAATATTGTAAATGCACAAACAGTAATTTCTCCGCATTGCAAGGTGCAATTCTGAAATTTTTTGCTTTTTCCTGCTCCTCTTAGCATGATAAAGAAGATTCAAAGAGAGTGAGATGCCAGCTCCTTTCATTCAGTCAGTAGCTTCAAACATTTCTGGTATATGAATAACATGATGTTTTTCAATGGCAAAAATCAATGAATATTGTAAATGCACAAACAGTAATTTCTCCGCATTGCAAGGTGCAATTCTGAAATTTTTTGCTTTTTCCTGCTCCTCTTAGCATGATAAAGAAGATTCAAAGAGAGTGAGATGCCAGCTCCTTTCATTCAGTCAGTAGCTTCAAACATTTCTGGTATATGAATAACATGATGTTTTTCAATGGCAAAAATCAATGAATATTGTAAATGCACAAACAGTAATTTCTCCGCATTGCAAGGTGCAAGTCTGAAATTTTTTGCTTTTTACTGCTCCTCTTAGCATGATAAAGAAGATTCAAAGAGAGTGAGATGCCAGCTACTTTCATTCAGTCAGTAGCTTCAATCATTTCTGGACGTTTTTCAATGGTAAAAATCAATGAATATTGTAAATGCACAAACAGTAATTTCTCCACATTGCAAGGTGCAATTCTGAAATTTTTTGCTTTTTCCTGCTCCTCTTAGCATGATAAAGAAGATTCAAAGAGAGTGAGATGCCAGCTCCTTTCATTCAGTCAGTAGCTTCAAACATTTCTGGTATATGAATAACATGTTTTTCAATGGTAAAAATCAATGAATATTGTAAATGCACAAACAGTAATTTCTCCGCAATGCAAGGTGCAATTCTGAAATTTTTTGCTTTTTCCCGCTCCTCTTAGCATGATAAAGAAGATTCAAAGAGAGTGAGGTGCCAGCTCCTTTCATTCAGTCAGTAGCTTCAAACATTTCTGGTATATGAATAACATGTTTTTCAATGGCAAAAATCAATGAATATTGTAAATGCACAAACAGTAATTTCTCCGCATTGCAAGGTGCAATTCTGAAATTTTTGATTTTTCCTGCTCCTCTTAGCATGATAAAGAAAATTCAAAGAGAGTGAGATGCCGGCTCCTTTCATTCAGTCAGTAGCTTCAATCATTTCTGGACGTTTTTCAATGGCAAAAATCAATGAATATTGTAAATGCACAAACAGTAATTTCTCCGCATTGCAAGGTGCAATTCTGAAATTTTTTGCTTTTTCCTGCTCCTCTTAGCATGATAAAGAAGATTCAAAGAGAGTGAGATGCCAGCTCCTTTCATTCAGTCAGTAGCTTCAAACATTTCTGGTATATGAATAACATGATGTTTTTCAATGGCAAAAATCAATGAATATTGTAAATGCACAAACAGTAATTTCTCCGCATTGCAAGGTGCAAGTCTGAAATTTTTTGCTTTTTCCTGCTCCTCTTAGCATGATAAAGAAGATTCAAAGACAGTGAGATGCCAGCTACTTTCATTCAGTCAGTAGCTTCAATCATTTCTGGACGTTTTTCAATGGTAAAAATCAATGAATATTGTAAATGCACAAACAGTAATTTCTCCACATTGCAAGGTGCAATTCTGAAATTTTTTGCTTTTTCCTGCTCCTCTTAGCATGATAAAGAAGATTCAAAGAGAGTGAGATGCCAGCTCCTTTCATTCAGTCAGTAGCTTCAAACATTTCTGGTATATGAATAACATGATGTTTTTCAATGGCAAAAATCAATGAATATTGTAAATGCACAAACAGTAATTTCTCCGCATTGCAAGGTGCAATTCTGAAATTTTTTGCTTTTTCCTGCTCCTCTTAGCATGATAAAGAAGATTCAAAGAGAGTGACATGCCAGCTCCTTTCATTCAGTCAGTAGCTTCAATCATTTCTGGATGTTTTTCAATGGCAAAAATCAATGAATATTGTAAATGCACAAACTGTAATTTCTCCGCATTGCAAGGTGCAATTCTGAAATTTTTTGCTTTTTCCTGCTCCTCTTAGTATGATAAAGAAGATTCAAAGAGAGTGAGATGCCAGCTCCTTTCATTCAGTCAGTAGCTTCAATCATTTCTGGACGTTTTTCAGTGGCAAAAATCAATGAATATTGTAAATGCACAAACAGTAATTTCTCCGCATTGCAAGGTGCAATTCTGAAATTTTTTGCTTTTTCCCGCTCCTCTTAGCATGATAAAGAAGATACAAAGAGAGTGATGTGCCAGCTCCTTTCATTCAGTCAGTAGCTTCAAACATTTCTGGTATATGAATAACATGTTTTTCAATGGCAAAAATCAATGAATATTGTAAATGCACAAACAGTAATTTCTCCGCATTGCAAGGTGCAATTCTGAAATTTTTTGATTTTTCCTGCTCCTCTTAGCATGATAAAGAAGATTCAAAGAGAGTGAGATGCCAGCTCCTTTCATTCAGTCAGTAGCTTCAATCATTTCTGGACGTTTTTCAATGGCAAAAATCAATGAATATTGTAAATGCACAAACAGTAATTTCTCCGCATTGCAAGGTGCAATTCTGAAATTTTTTGCTTTTTCCTGCTCCTCTTAGCATGATAAAGAAGATTCAAAGAGAGTGAGATGCCAGCTCCTTTCATTCAGTCAGTAGCTTCAAACATTTCTGGTATATGAATAACATGATGTTTTTCAATGGCAAAAATCAATGAATATTGTAAATGCACAAACAGTAATTTCTCCGCATTGCAAGGTGCAAGTCTGAAATTTTTTGCTTTTTCCTGCTCCTCTTAGCATGATAAAGAAGATTCAAAGAGAGTGAGATGCCAGTTACTTTCATTCAGTCAGTAGCTTCAATCATTTCTGGACGTTTTTCAATGGTAAAAATCAATGAATATTGTAAATGCACAAACAGTAATTTCTCCACATTGCAAGGTGCAATTCTGAAATTTTTTGCTTTTTCCTGCTCCTCTTAGCATGATAAAGAAGATTCAAAGAGAGTGAGATGCCAGCTCCTTTCATTCAGTCAGTAGCGTCAAACATTTCTGGTATATGAATAACATGATGTTTTTCAATGGCAAAAATCAATGAATATTGTAAATGCACAAACAGTAATTTCTCCGCATTGCAAGGTGCAATTCTGAAATTTTTTGCTTTTTCCTGCTCCTCTTAGCATGATAAAGAAGATTCAAAGAGAGTGAGATGCCAGCTCCTTTCATTCAGTCAGTAGCTTCAAACATTTCTGGTATATGAATAACATGATGTTTTTCAATGGCAAAAATCAATGAATATTGTAAATGCACAAACAGTAATTTCTCCGCATTGCAAGGTGCAATTCTGAAATTTTTTGCTTTTTCCTGCTCCTCTTAGCATGATAAAGAAGATTCAAAGAGAGTGAGATGCCAGCTCCTTTCATTCAGTCAGTAGCTTCAATCATTTCTGGATGTTTTTCAATGGCAAAAATCAATGAATATTGTAAATGCACAAACAGTAATTTTTCCGCATTGCAAGGTGCAATTCTGAAATTTTTTGCTTTTTCCTGCTCCTCTTAGCATGATAAAGAAGATTCAAAGAGAGTGAGATGTCAGCTCCTTTCATTCAGTCAGTAGCTTCAAACATTTCTGGTATATGAATAACATGATGTTTTTCAATGGCAAAAATCAATGAATATTGTAAATGCACAAACAGTAATTTCTCCGCATTGCAAGGTGCAATTCTGAAATTTTTTGCTTTTTCCTGCTCCTCTTAGCATGATAAAGAAGATTCAAAGAGAGTGAGATGCCAGCTCCTTTCATTCAGTCAGTAGCTTCAATCATTTCTGGATGTTTTTCAATGGCAAAAATCAATGAATATTGTAAATGCACAAACAGTAATTTCTCCGCATTGCAAGGTGCAATTCTGAAATTTTTTGCTTTTTCCTGCTCCTCTTAGCATGATAAAGAAGATTCAAAGAGAGTGAGATGCCAGCTCCTTTCATTCAGTCAGTAGCTTCAAACATTTCTGGTATATGAATAACATGATGTTTTTCAATGGCAAAAATCAATGAATATTGTAAATGCACAAACAGTAATTTCTCCGCATTGCAAGGTGCAATTCTGAAATTTTTTGCTTTTTCCTGCTCCTCTTAGCATGATAAAGAAGATTCAAAGAGAGTGAGATGCCAGCTCCTTTCATTCAGTCAGTAGCTTCAAACATTTCTGGTATATGAATAACATGATGTTTTTCAATGGCAAAAATCAATGAATATTGTAAATGCACAAACAGTAATTTCTCCGCATTGCAAGGTGCAATTCTGAAATTTTTTGCTTTTTCCTGCTCCTCTTAGCATGATAAAGAAGATTCAAAGAGAGTGACATGCCAGCTCCTTTCATTCAGTCAGTAGCTTCAATCATTTCTGGATGTTTTTCAATGGCAAAAATCAATGAATATTGTAAATGCACAAACTGTAATTTCTCCGCATTGCAAGGTGCAATTCTGAAATTTTTTGCTTTTTCCTGCTCCTCTTAGTATGATAAAGAAGATTCAAAGAGAGTGAGATGCCAGCTCCTTTCATTCAGTCAGTAGCTTCAATCATTTCTGGACGTTTTTCAGTGGCAAAAATCAATGAATATTGTAAATGCACAAACAGTAATTTCTCCGCATTGCAAGGTGCAATTCTGAAATTTTTTGCTTTTTCCCGCTCCTCTTAGCATGATAAAGAAGATACAAAGAGAGTGATGTGCCAGCTCCTTTCATTCAGTCAGTAGCTTCAAACATTTCTGGTATATGAATAACATGTTTTTCAATGGCAAAAATCAATGAATATTGTAAATGCACAAACAGTAATTTCTCCGCATTGCAAGGTGCAATTCTGAAATTTTTTGATTTTTCCTGCTCCTCTTAGCATGATAAAGAAGATTCAAAGAGAGTGAGATGGGGCGTGGCTTAGGCACAGACCAGGATGGCAGCATAGGTCTGAGCTCCATGAGGGCTAAAACTACAAAGCGACGATAAAAGCAACTTAAGAGGATTTATTCACTCAATTTTGGCATGGACAAACTTCTTAAAGCCTAAGGATCATCTGGATACTAAAAAGACTCTCCCTGACCCGCTATTCCAGGAGATATTTCATTTGGAAGCAGTGAGGTGCGTCCTTGATTTCATTCCAGTCGTGGGTATTGTGACATAGACCTGCAGGCTTGCAGGTCTGTGTGTCTCTGAAAGGGGACCCTCACTACTCCCTTCCTCTGGACCTAGGAATACCATTTATCAGCTGTTATTGGACAATTTGAAAAGGATTCATACTTTGAAGACGGTGGCACGGAGCCCTTAAAGCCTGCTCTGCTGTTGTGAGGTGCCGGTGGCTGCGGGACAAGCCGGTTCTGTACCTCAGCTTTTGCAGCCTGTGCTGGGAAGTAACAAGGACTGAGTCCTAACCAGACCCACAGGACACTGTATCTCTGAAAACGGCCCCACTGAACCGGACCGCCAGCCTGCAAGCTGTCCCTGCCTGCTAGCCACCCCACTACCAGCTGCGACCGGTGACAGGACTCCTGAATTGAAAATACCGGCCGGCGTTGTACAGGATAGATCACGGACCCCAGAGACTTTGACAGCACTGCTCCTTGGATCAAGCCTCCTTGCCTCTACAGGACTTTGGGGACAAGACCCCTGACACCAGCTGAAGACCGGGACCCCAAGCCCGAACGACGCGGAGACCGGGAGACGGAGCGGATCTGCACCCATCAAGTTAAGGTATATAAGCCCAGGCTGACGCCAGGGCTCTTACCGGGTTTTGAAGGTCCGTTGTCCGTGATCCCGGGGCTGCTCTGGTGGCAGCGGTGTCCCCTTCTGCTGCTGAGAGGCCGCTGTGCCTTTCTTCCCCCTTCAGCTGACTGCCACCGCTGGTACCTGTGTCCCGGCTCCTTCCTCTCCTGTGTGACTGTTCTCTGCATAGCGGCGCTGTTCCCGGGGTGGCGGTGCCCCCTCCTCTGTTCAGGAGCTGTCCGCTCCGCTCCTTTTACTGTGCCCGGGTGCCGCTGATGTCCACGGTCGGTCTCCCCGTGACCCCAGGGCTGATATAGTAGCGGCGATATCCCTCTCCTGCTGCTGGGAGGCCGCTCTGTCCTATTCCAACCCCATCTGTCAGACACCGCTGATGTCCTCGGCCGGTCTCTCCCTCCTCTGAAGCTTGATCTCCGCGATCCCGGGGCTGTTCCGGTGGTAGGGTGTCTGCCCTTCTGCTGTGGGGCCGCTGTACTTCTTGTCCTCCGGCTGACAGATAACGCCGGTTGTCACGGCCCGTGTCCCCCTCTGCTGTCAAGCTGTGTCTGAAGATCCGAGGGTTGTTCCCTTAGTAGTGGCTCCCCCCTCCTCTGACTGCAGGACTATTTGAACGTTCCGGCTCCCAGCTGACAGACACCGCCGGCACCCACGGTCCGCCTCCTTCTTCTGCCCGCAGCGCCGTTCTGTCACCTATGTGCCTCTAGTGTCGGGTCCCCACTGACTCTCATTGACTGCCAACCCCCCCCCTATTGCAGCGCTGCTTTGATCCCACTTGCCACCGGCATCTATCTCCAGCTGGTACATTTGAATCTCCCGCCCCCTGCTGCAGTGCCGCTCTGCTCCGCTGTCCAAGGTGCTGATTTTATATCAGCACATATAAAGCGGTCTAACAGCTAATGGATAGTGTGACAGCAACTTGAACATTGAATTTGACCCTGAGGGGGAGGGAAGGGTTAAGTGGAACTGCTACTGCCCTCATATATATATACTGTGACCACGTTACCTGGTTTATATACTACAGTTGGTGCTTATGGAACTCTACAGAACTGCTGATCTCCATAATAATTAGTTTCCTGTTCAGAACTATATGTGCCTTTTATTTTTATCCCTCAGGTCAATTTTCATTATTTCTTTTGATACTTTTGACTGTGATTTGCATTTCTAGGATTGCAGTCTAGGGGGTACATAGCTCTGCAGTTTTTAAGAGTATTGTTTGCCTCTTGTCGGAATAATATTTGTTTATGCAAATTTCTTCTAGTCATTGTTCCTAGTTATTTTGCAACTCTAAAGTCTTTTGTCCACTCTTCAGGTCAATTATTTCTAATGCCATTTTAATATTTTTCTATATATATACTTATAGGTCTGATATTTTATCATGGCGGCTAATAAAAAAAATACCCAAAAGTCATTGGAAGCTCCCCTTAAATCTAGTGCGGTAAAAGCAAAGTCCTCTCAACGCTTTTCATTTTCAAACCCATCAGAAGATGCTGTCAATACTATTAGTCCTCTTAAGTCCAGATCTCCTCATAGAAATCTGGAAGACAGACAGAGTTCTAAAGTAAGCTCTCCCACCAAGGAATCTTCTAAAACTATATTATCTCCAAAACCACAGAGAATTCCTGATGCTAAACCTGCCCCTTCTACTGTAGTTAAGGAAAAAAAAGTGGAAGAGATGGATATTTCCATCTCATCAAAGAGAAGGGACCCAGGAGAATGGAGCAACAAATATTCTTCACTGGCCTCGAGCTCGGATGAAGAATCCTCGGACACATCTCCTAATCCCAGTCCAGATAAGAGACGTGCTAAAAGGGACTTTTCCCCTTCGTCCTCAGATCCTACTCCTAGTGTCCCGGTCAAAATGACCATTTCTCAAGATTTGGGAAATACCGACCTTGGTTTATATCTGGACAATCTTTTAAAGACGATTGACAGAAATATGAAACTGGGCTTCGAGAAACAGGTAGACACAATGAAATCTACTTTGGAAGCTTTTGGAGTTAAATTAGAGCAAAATACTAAAAGACTTGAAACGGTGGAGAGTAAGATAGAATCTGTCTCTTCTGATAATCTAGAAATTAAATCAGAACTTAAAAGACTCAGATTAAAAGTTGCGGATTTGGAGGATAGGAGTAGGAGAAATAATTTGAAAATTAGAGGCATATCTGAGGATGTTTCTCCCTCAGATGTCTTGGCTTTTGTCAAAGACTTATTTCACAAGACAATCCCATCCCTCTCTGAGCAGGATCTTATTATCGATAGGGCCCATCGCCTATTTCGTCCGACCTCCATCTCCTCGGATCTTCCTAGGGATGTAATAGTTAGGTTACATTTTTTCTCGACCAAAGAGAAAATCTTGAATTATATTAGGGAAAACAGGACTTTTCCAGAGCCTTTTTCGCACTTAAAAATCTTCTCAGATTTTTCTAAAGAAACCATGGATACAAGAAGGTCATACAAACTGACCACAGACAGACTGAGGGATATGAATATCCCGTATAGGTGGGGCTTTCCAGTAAAGTTGCTGATTTTCTTTAACCGGAAAACATTCACTCTTACAGATCCTGATGAAGGCCCTAAATTTTTTAATTTTATAAAAGACATTCCCTACAAAGTTACAAAAGCACCCCACCGCTGAAATGATAAACACTACTCCCTCGGGAGTCCCCTTTAAAAATAAACTCATTTTATCACCTCACCTAACATGCTATAATAAATTTATCATTCTTCTTTACATTTAGCCTTCATGGTTTGTCCACATTTTTTTTCCCCCCAATCTGAGGGAGAACCTTTTCGGTGAAGGTTCCCTCAGGAGATTTTTTGATTCGTTTTTTCTTTTTCTTTGAATACTTGGTTATTGTTATTACTATCTTTGAATTTATATTAGAGATATTGTATTCCAGCTTTGATTGTCGGTTGATTTTTATTTTTTGGGAATTTGTTGGACCAACTGACCCCTCTCCTTGTGATTTACTTTGATTATTAATTTACCTATGCCTATCAAGATCATCACCTATAATGTAAGAGGCCTAAACAGTCCCAATAAGAGATTCTCCCTTTGGAAGGAATTGGGTCATCTTGGTGCTGATGTTGCGTGTCTTCAGGAGACAAGGTTTGCCGAGGGAAAACACCCTACCTTCACCCACAAACGCTACCCTCATATATTTGAATCCACTAGCGACCGGAAAAAAGCTGGTGTAGCTACAGTGATCAGAGATTCTGTCCCATTTGAGTTTTTAGATCAGCATAAAGATGTCAATGGAAGGTTCCATATATTGCTCTGTAAACTGAATAATCATGAGTGCACTGTTGTTAACCTATACGCCCCAAATAAAAAGCAAATACCCTTTTTGAACAAGGTTTTCAGAAAGGTTGAAGAGGTTAGGAGAGGTGAATTGATTTTTTTAGGAGACTTCAACATGGTCCCAGACGGGCATATGGACTCTTCCTCCCCCAGCCGTCATTTATACCCAACGCTAAATAATTGGCTTTATAAAAACGAACTATTTGATACATTTAGATGTCTGCAAACTACCTCCAAAGAATTCTCCCATTTTTCGGATGCGCACCAAACGGCCTCTAGAATTGACTTAATAATAACTGATGTCTTTTCTTTACCCAAATTCTCTAACGTATCTATAGGCCTTAGGTCTCTATCAGATCATGCCCCTACGTCATGTGAAATTCATATTGGTCCTCTTATTAAAAATGGATTTCTTTGGAAATGTAGATCTTCACTTATTCATAACCCCAAAAACCAAAAAATTATTGAAAAAGCTATTTCTGATTATTTTAGGGAGAACGATACCCCAGACTTATCTAATCCTTTCTCCAGCTGGTGCGCTCACAAGGCTGTCCTTCGTGGTGTACTAATGCAGATATCCTCATCTGAAAAAAAAGAAAAAAGAACAAAAATTAATTCTCTTCAAAAACTGATTAGGGAAAAAGAACTAGAACAAATAAATCTTCCTTCCCCTTCCCCAATAATTCAAAAAGAGCTCTCAAATTTAAGGGTAGAGCTAAAATCAGAAATTTCTTCCTCCTATGATGCGATTATTCGGAAATCAAAATTTAATTACTATGCGGCTCTAAATAAACCTACCCGCTTTATGGCCCGCCTAGTCAAATGTAAAAGAGCAATTAATAGAATAGATAAAATAAAAAACAAAAGTGGAATAACGTTTTGCCACCCTAAAGATATAGTGAACCAGTTTGCAAATTTTTACAAAAAACTCTACAACATCAAAACTGATCCTCTAATTTCCCATCCTCACCCAGATGCAATCAACAAATTTTTATCCTCCATTAACCTACCGAAATTGAGCCCTCTGGATCACGAGTCATTGAATAAGCCTTTTTCTAACCTTGAAATTATTAACACAATAAAGCAACTTAAAGATTTCAAGGCTCCGGGTCCAGATGGGTTCATCAATGAGTATTATAAAACTTTTTGTGACCTACTTTCTTCCCCTCTCACGAAAATTTTCAATCATGCTTCCTCAATAAGCTCCTTCCCCTCAGAAATGCTGGAAGCCACCATTACCCTAATACCCAAGTCTAAGGATGAGAGAGATAATGTTAAAAATTATAGGCCCATTTCGCTAATTAACACTGATATTAAGATATATTCGAAAATTCTGGCCAATCGTTTATCGACTATTCTCCCATCTCTCATCAACGACGATCAGATTGGCTTCGTTGGTGGGAGGCAAGCAACTGATGGCACTAGAAGACTTCTGAATATTATTAAGGTGATAAATACGGCGAAACTCCCAACTTCATTGCTTGCTTTAGACGCTGAAAAAGCTTTCGACAGGTTAAATTGGCTATACCTTAAACTCACCCTTATTAAATTCGGTTTTGATAACAAATTTCTCTCTTCAATTATGGCCCTCTATTCTAACCCCCAAGCAAAAATTTATGTTAACAATTATCTCTCAAATCCAATCCCTATCACAAATGGTACTAGACAGGGTTGCCCACTTTCCCCCCTTCTCTTTGTCCTGGCTATGGAGCCTTTGGCACAGAGGATTAGAGAAAACACTGACATTAGGGGGATTTCTACCCCATCTCGAGAATTTAAAATTGGCCTCTTTGCAGATGATGTTATGCTTTCCTTACTGGACCCAGTAAATTCGGTTGCGGAAGTTTCGAAGGTTCTAGAACTATTCTCTCAGATTTCTTATTTTAAGATCAATAATGAGAAGTCTAAACTTTTAAACATTAATCTGGACCGTCAGACGAGAGAGGTTTTACACTCGAGATTTTCCTTCGGTTTGGCTAAACGCAATCTGACTTATTTGGGGATCAGTATTGGTAAAACTATTAACTCAACAATTTCTGACAACCTGGTTCTGATTGAGGATATCGTCCGTGGAGATTTGATGGAATATTTGAAAAGAGATTTGTCATGGTGGGGTAGAGTCCTCTCTATTAAGATGTTTGTTCTACCCAAAATCTTGTATTTTTTCCGCAACTTACCCCTAACTATTTCTCACATCTTTATTCAAAAAATTCAAAATCAGATTAATTCCTATGTCTGGGATAATAAACGTGCGAGGATATCTGCAGATATATTGTACAAGAATAAGTGCAACGGAGGTCTGAGCCACCCTAATATTTCTGCTTACTATTTGGCAAACCTCATCAAACAGAGCAGTAATTGGTTTAATTCTGACAGTCCCCCAGCTTGGATGACTCTGGAGACCTTCTTAAATAATGGTTCTTCTCCCCGTGAATTGTTACTTAGGCATCTCTTTAAACAGTGCACTCATGATTCTTCCCATCCTATTTTCCAGGCGATTATTGACGCCTGGAAAAAAATCGCCAAAAGAAAGAAAAAGAGTCCCCTAAGAGATTCTGATATGGATAAGTTCTCTTTTGTCAAAAATTTTCCAATTGGTTTTGTTGCTGATCTGTATAACTCTTCCATTCCAGATCAGTGGGACAATAAAGGGTTAAGGAAAATTGGAGACTTCTATGAAGCCTCTGCCTTTATTCCTTTCCAAACTCTTAAAAAAAGATTCAACTTACCTTCCTCTGATTTCTTTTTATACTCTCATTTAAAGAGCATTATTCTGGAATTTATTTCTGGTAAACTTATTGTTTCTGAAACCTCGGTGAACCTGTTAAGCAACCCATCCCACAAAATTTTTTGGAGCCTGAGACACATATATAACAGCTTCAATAATGATCTTTCCTTCCAAAAACACCTCTACATGATACGCTGGGAAAAAGATCTAAAACTCAATTTCCAATCCGATCAATGGGAGAGTGCTGTTCTTTTTTCTCAAGCCTCTAATATATCTATGCCCTTACAAGAGGCTTACTTCAAAATTCTAACCAGATGGTATTACACTCCAATCAGGCTTCACCATATAAAGCCCAGCAACTCTCCCCTTTGTTGGAGGGAGTGCGGCCTTAGGGGAGATCTTTTACATCTCTTTTGGAGCTGCCCTAAAATCCGGAATCTATGGGCTCAGATCTCTTCTTTGGTAGATGACCTTTTAGGCAGACCTGTAGTATTGACCCCTCAAATGGCTTTACTATCCTTAGATCTCGAACCATATAAGTCGTTTGAAAGATCTTTGGTGATTCACTTATTTTCAGTGTGTAAGAACGCATTGGCTTTTTATTGGAGAAAGTCACATGTCCCCACTTTGGAGGACTTAGTTGATAAGATGAATCTCCATAGAATATTTGAACTCAGATTTGCCCTTATCAACAATAATTTACTTAAATTTTCTAGGAAGTGGGATATTTGGCTCACTAAATTCCCTCAACCCTCTCATAACGCTGGAACATCTTAATGTGTGTCGTGTTTAGCTCATTAATATGTTTAATTTTTGTTAATGATAGTAATGTGTGTTTAAAGTGTTCAAATTTCTGTATTATCGTATATACTATTTGACGAACAAATTTCTCCCATCTTTCCTGATTATCCATTCCCGTTTGTTCCCTTTCCCTTTCCCTTCCCTCAGAATTTTTCCCTTATTATGAATATTCTTTTGTCACTACTTTTATGCTACGTGTGTTATTCCCCTGTTAAATTGTTTATTAAAAATAAAAAAAAAAAATATGGTAAAACAAAGAGAGTGAGATGCCAGCTCCTTTCATTCAGTCAGTAGCTTCAATCATTTCTGGACGTTTTTCAATGGCAAAAATCAATGAATATTGTAAATGCACAAACAGTAATTTCTCCGCATTGCAAGGTGCAATTCTGAAATTTTTTGCTTTTTCCTGCTCCTCTTAGCATGATAAAGAAGATTCAAAGAGAGTGAGATGCCAGCTCCTTTCATTCAGTCAGTAGCTTCAAACATTTCTGGTATATGAATAACATGATGTTTTTCAATGGCAAAAATCAATGAATATTGTAAATGCACAAACAGTAATTTCTCCGCATTGCAAGGTGCAAGTCTGAAATTTTTTGCTTTTTCCTGCTCCTCTTAGCATGATAAAGAAGATTCAAAGAGAGTGAGATGCCAGTTACTTTCATTCAGTCAGTAGCTTCAATCATTTCTGGACGTTTTTCAATGGTAAAAATCAATGAATATTGTAAATGCACAAACAGTAATTTCTCCACATTGCAAGGTGCAATTCTGAAATTTTTTGCTTTTTCCTGCTCCTCTTAGCATGATAAAGAAGATTCAAAGAGAGTGAGATGCCAGCTCCTTTCATTCAGTCAGTAGCTTCAAACATTTCTGGTATATGAATAACATGATGTTTTTCAATGGCAAAAATCAATGAATATTGTAAATGCACAAACAGTAATTTCTCCGCATTGCAAGGTGCAATTCTGAAATTTTTTGCTTTTTCCTGCTCCTCTTAGCATGATAAAGAAGATTCAAAGAGAGTGAGATGCCAGCTCCTTTCATTCAGTCAGTAGCTTCAAACATTTCTGGTATATGAATAACATGATGTTTTTCAATGGCAAAAATCAATGAATATTGTAAATGCACAAACAGTAATTTCTCCGCATTGCAAGGTGCAATTCTGAAATTTTTTGCTTTTTCCTGCTCCTCTTAGCATGATAAAGAAGATTCAAAGAGAGTGAGATGCCAGCTCCTTTCATTCAGTCAGTAGCTTCAATCATTTCTGGATGTTTTTCAATGGCAAAAATCAATGAATATTGTAAATGCACAAACAGTAATTTCTCCGCATTGCAAGGTGCAATTCTGAAATTTTTTGCTTTTTCCTGCTCCTCTTAGCATGATAAAGAAGATTCAAAGAGAGTGAGATGTCAGCTCCTTTCATTCAGTCAGTAGCTTCAAACATTTCTGGTATATGAATAACATGATGTTTTTCAATGGCAAAAATCAATGAATATTGTAAATGCACAAACAGTAATTTCTCCGCATTGCAAGGTGCAATTCTGAAATTTTTTGCTTTTTCCTGCTCCTCTTAGCATGATAAAGAAGATTCAAAGAGAGTGAGATGCCAGCTCCTTTCATTCAGTCAGTACCTTCAATCATTTCTGGATGTTTTTCAATGGCAAAAATCAATGAATATTGTAAATGCACAAACAGTAATTTCTCCGCATTGCAAGGTGCAATTCTGAAATTTTTTGCTTTTTCCTGCTCCTCTTAGCATGATAAAGAAGATTCAAAGAGAGTGAGATGCCAGCTCCTTTCGTTCAGTCAGTAGCTTCAATCATTTCTGGACGTTTTTCAATGGCAAAAATCATTGAATATTATAAATGCACAAACAGTAATTTCTCCGCATTGCAAGGTGCAATTCTGAAATTTTTTGCTTTTTCCTGCTCCTCTTAGCATGATAAAGAAGATTCAAAGAGAGTGAGATGCCAGCTCCTTTCATTCAGTCAGTAGCTTCAAACATTTCTGGTATATGAATAACATGATGTTTTTCAATGGCAAAAATCAATGAATATTGTAAATGCACAAACAGTAATTTCTCCGCATTGCAAGGTGCAATTCTGAAATTTTTTGCTTTTTCCTGCTCCTCTTAGCATGATAAAGAAGATTCAAAGAGAGTGACATGCCAGCTCCTTTCATTCAGTCAGTAGCTTCAATCATTTCTGGATGTTTTTCAATGGCAAAAATCAATGAATATTGTAAATGCACAAACTGTAATTTCTCCGCATTGCAAGGTGCAATTCTGAAATTTTTTGCTTTTTCCTGCTCCTCTTAGTATGATAAAGAAGATTCAAAGAGAGTGAGATGCCAGCTCCTTTCATTCAGTCAGTAGCTTCAATCATTTCTGGACGTTTTTCAGTGGCAAAAATCAATGAATATTGTAAATGCACAAACAGTAATTTCTCCGCATTGCAAGGTGCAATTCTGAAATTTTTTGCTTTTTCCCGCTCCTCTTAGCATGATAAAGAAGATACAAAGAGAGTGATGTGCCAGCTCCTTTCATTCAGTCAGTAGCTTCAAACATTTCTGGTATATGAATAACATGTTTTTCAATGGCAAAAATCAATGAATATTGTAAATGCACAAACAGTAATTTCTCCGCATTGCAAGGTGCAATTCTGAAATTTTTTGATTTTTCCTGCTCCTCTTAGCATGATAAAGAAGATTCAAAGAGAGTGAGATGCCAGCTCCTTTCATTCAGTCAGTAGCTTCAATCATTTCTGGACGTTTTTCAATGGCAAAAATCAATGAATATTGTAAATGCACAAACAGTAATTTCTCCGCATTGCAAGGTGCAATTCTGAAATTTTTTGCTTTTTCCTGCTCCTCTTAGCATGATAAAGAAGATTCAAAGAGAGTGAGATGCCAGCTCCTTTCATTCAGTCAGTAGCTTCAAACATTTCTGGTATATGAATAACATGATGTTTTTCAATGGCAAAAATCAATGAATATTGTAAATGCACAAACAGTAATTTCTCCGCATTGCAAGGTGCAAGTCTGAAATTTTTTGCTTTTTCCTGCTCCTCTTAGCATGATAAAGAAGATTCAAAGAGAGTGAGATGCCAGTTACTTTCATTCAGTCAGTAGCTTCAATCATTTCTGGACGTTTTTCAATGGTAAAAATCAATGAATATTGTAAATGCACAAACAGTAATTTCTCCACATTGCAAGGTGCAATTCTGAAATTTTTTGCTTTTTCCTGCTCCTCTTAGCATGATAAAGAAGATTCAAAGAGAGTGAGATGCCAGCTCCTTTCATTCAGTCAGTAGCTTCAAACATTTCTGGTATATGAATAACATGATGTTTTTCAATGGCAAAAATCAATGAATATTGTAAATGCACAAACAGTAATTTCTCCGCATTGCAAGGTGCAATTCTGAAATTTTTTGCTTTTTCCTGCTCCTCTTAGCATGATAAAGAAGATTCAAAGAGAGTGAGATGCCAGCTCCTTTCATTCAGTCAGTAGCTTCAAACATTTCTGGTATATGAATAACATGATGTTTTTCAATGGCAAAAATCAATGAATATTGTAAATGCACAAACAGTAATTTCTCCGCATTGCAAGGTGCAATTCTGAAATTTTTTGCTTTTTCCTGCTCCTCTTAGCATGATAAAGAAGATTCAAAGAGAGTGAGATGCCAGCTCCTTTCATTCAGTCAGTAGCTTCAATCATTTCTGGATGTTTTTCAATGGCAAAAATCAATGAATATTGTAAATGCACAAACAGTAATTTCTCCGCATTGCAAGGTGCAATTCTGAAATTTTTTGCTTTTTCCTGCTCCTCTTAGCATGATAAAGAAGATTCAAAGAGAGTGAGATGTCAGCTCCTTTCATTCAGTCAGTAGCTTCAAACATTTCTGGTATATGAATAACATGATGTTTTTCAATGGCAAAAATCAATGAATATTGTAAATGCACAAACAGTAATTTCTCCGCATTGCAAGGTGCAATTCTGAAATTTTTTGCTTTTTCCTGCTCCTCTTAGCATGATAAAGAAGATTCAAAGAGAGTGAGATGCCAGCTCCTTTCATTCAGTCAGTAGCTTCAATCATTTCTGGATGTTTTTCAATGGCAAAAATCAATGAATATTGTAAATGCACAAACAGTAATTTCTCCGCATTGCAAGGTGCAATTCTGAAATTTTTTGCTTTTTCCTGCTCCTCTTAGCATGATAAAGAAGATTCAAAGAGAGTGAGATGCCAGCTCCTTTCGTTCAGTCAGTAGCTTCAATCATTTCTGGACGTTTTTCAATGGCAAAAATCATTGAATATTATAAATGCACAAACAGTAATTTCTCCGCATTGCAAGGTGCAATTCTGAAATTTTTTACTTTTTCCTGCTCCTCTTAGCATGATAAAGAAGATTCAAAGAGAGTGAGATGCCAGCTCCTTTCATTCAGTCAGTAGCTTCAATCATTTCTGGTATATGAATAACATGATGTTTTTCAATGGCAAAAATCAATGAATATTGTAAATGCACAAACAGTAATTTCTCCGCATTGCAAGGTGCAATTCTGAAATTTTTTGCTTTTTCCTGCTCCTCTTAGCATGATAAAGAAGATTCAAAGAGAGTGAGATGCCAGCTCCTTTCATTCAGTCAGTAGCATCAATCATTTCTGGACGTTTTTCAATGGCAAAAATCAATGAATATTGTAAATGCACAAACTGTAATTTCTCCGCATTGCAAGGTGCAATTCTGAAATTTTTTGCTTTTTCCTGCTCCTCTTAGCATGATAAACAAGATTCAAAGAGAGTGAGATGCCAGTTCCTTTCATTCAGTCAGTAGCTTCAATCATTTCTGGATGTTTTTCAATGGCAAAAATCAATGAATATTGTAAATGCACAAACAGTAATTTCTCCGCATTGCAAGGTGCAATTCTGAAGTTTTTTGCTTTTTCCTGCTCCTCTTAGCATGATAAAGAAGATTCAAAGAGAGTGAGATGCCAGCTCTTTTCATTCAGTCAGTAGCTTCAATCATTTCTGGACGTTTTTCAATGGCAAAAATCAATGAATATTGTAAATTCACAAACAGTAATTTCTCCGCATTGCAAGGTGCAATTCTGAAATTTTTTGCTTTTTCCTGCTCCTCTTAGCATGATAAAGAAGATTCAAAGAGAGTGAGATGCCAGCTCCTTTCATTCAGTCAGTAGCTTCAAACATTTCTGGTATATGAATAACATGATGTTTTTCAATGGCAAAAATCAATGAATATTGTAAATGCACAAACAGTAATTTCTCCGCATTGCAAGGTGCAATTCTGAAATTTTTTGCTTTTTCCTGCTCCTCTTAGCATGATAAAGAAGATTCAAAGAGAGTGAGATGCCAGCTCCTTTCGTTCAGTCAGTAGCTTCAATCATTTCTGGACGTTTTTCAATGGCAAAAATCATTGAATATTATAAATGCACAAACAGTAATTTCTCCGCATTGCAAGGTGCAATTCTGAAATTTTTTACTTTTTCCTGCTCCTCTTAGCATGATAAAGAAGATTCAAAGAGAGTGAGATGCCAGCTCCTTTCATTCAGTCAGTAGCTTCAATCATTTCTGGTATATGAATAACATGATGTTTTTCAATGGCAAAAATCAATGAATATTGTAAATGCACAAACAGTAATTTCTCCGCATTGCAAGGTGCAATTCTGAAATTTTTTGCTTTTTCCTGCTCCTCTTAGCATGATAAAGAAGATTCAAAGAGAGTGAGATGCCAGCTCCTTTCATTCAGTCAGTAGCTTCAATCATTTCTGGACGTTTTTCAATGGCAAAAATCAATGAATATTGTAAATGCACAAACAGTAATTTCTCCGCATTGCAAGGTGCAATTCTGAAATTTTTTGCTTTTTCCTGCTCCTCTTAGCATGATAAAGAAGATTCAAAGAGAGTGAGATGCCAGCTCCTTTCATTCAGTCAGTAGCTTCAATCATTTCTGGACGTTTTTCAATGGCAAAAATCAATGAATATTGTAAATGCACAAACAGTAATTTCTCCGCATTGCAAGGTGCAATTCTGAAATTTTTTGCTTTTTCCTGCTCCTCTTAGCATGATAAAGAAGATTCAAAGAGAGTGAGATGCCAGCTCCTTTCATTCAGTCAGTAGCTTCAATCATTTCTGGACGTTTTTCAATGGCAAAAATCAATGAATATTGTAAATGCACAAACAGTAATTTCTCCGCATTGCAAGGTGCAATTCTGAAATTTTTTACTTTTTCCTGCTCCTCTTAGCATGATAAAGAAGATTCAAAGAGAGTGAGATGCCAGCTCCTTTCATTCAGTCAGTAGCTTCAATCATTTCTGGTATATGAATAACATGATGTTTTTCAATCGCAAAAATCAATGAATATTGTAAATGCACAAACAGTAATTTCTCCGCATTGCAAGGTGCAATTCTGAAATTTTTTGCTTTTTCCTGCTCCGCTTAGCATGATAAAGAAGATTCAAAGAGAGTGAGATGCCAGCTCCTTTCATTCAGTCAGTAGCTTCAATCATTTCTGGATGTTTTTCAATGGCAAAAATCAATGAATATTGGAAATGCACAAACAGTAATTTCTCCGCATTGCAAGGTGCAATTCTGAAATTTTTTGCTTTTTCCTGCTCCTCTTAGCATGATAAAGAAGATTCAAAGAGAGTGAGATGCCAGCTCCTTTCCTTCAGTCAGTAGCTTCAATCATTTCTGGTATATGAATAACATGATGTTTTTCAATGGCAAAAATCAATGAATTTTGTAAATGCACAATCAGTAATTTCTCCGCATTGCAAAGCGCAATTCTGAATTTTTTTGCTTTTTCCTGCTCCTCTTAGCATGATAAAGAAGATTCAAAGAGAGTGAGATGCCAGCTCCTTTCGTTCAGTCAGTAGCTTCAATCATTTCTGGACATTTTTCAATGGCAAAAATCAATGAATATTGTAAATGCACAAACAGTAATTTCTCCGCATGGCAAGGTGCAATTCTGAAATTTTTTGCTTTTTCCTGCTCCTCTTAGCATGATAAAGAAGATTCAAAGAGAGTGAAATGCCAGCTCCTTTCATTCAGTCAGTAGCTTCAATCATTTCTGGACGTTTTTCAATGGCAAAAATCAATGAATATTGTAAATGCACAAACAGTAATTTCTCCGCATTGCAAGGTGCAATTCTGAAATTTTTTGCTTTTTCCTGCTCCTCTTAGCATGATAAAGAAGATTCAAAGAGAGTGAGATGCCAGCTCCTTTCATTCAGTCAGTAGCTTCAATCATTTCTGGACGTTTTTCAATGGCAAAAATCAATGAATATTGTAAATGCACAAACAGTAATTTCTCCGCATTGCAAGGTGCAATTCTGAAATTTTTTGCTTTTTCCTGCTCCTCTTAGCATGATAAAGAAGATTCAAAGAGAGTGAGATGCCAGCTCCTTTCCTTCAGTCAGTAGCGTCAATCATTTCTGGCATATGAATAACATGATGTTTTTCAATGGCAAAAATCAATGAATTTTGTAAATGCACAAACAGTAATTTCTCCGCATTGCAAGGCGCAATTCTGAAATTTTTTGCTTTTTCCTGCTCCTCTTAGCATGATAAAGAAGATTCAAAGAGAGTGAGATGCCAGCTCCTTTCATTCAGTCAGTAGCTTCAATCATTTCTGGACATTTTTCAATGGCAAAAATCAATGAATATTGTAAATGCACAAACAGTAATTTCTCCGCATTGCAAGGTGCAATTCTGAAATTTTTTGCTTTTTCCTGCTCCTCTTAGCATGATAAAGAAGATTCAAAGAGAGTGAGATGACAGCTCCTTTCATTCAGTCAGTAGCTTCAATCATTTCTGGACGTTTTTCAATGGCAAAAATCAATGAATATTGTAAATGCACAAACAGTAATTTCTCCGCATTGCAAGGTGCAATTCTGAAATTTTTCCTTTTTCCTGCTCCTCTTAGCATGATAAAGAAGATTCAAAGAGAGTGAGGTGCCAGCTCCTTTCATTCAGTCAGGAGCTTCAAACATTTCTGGTATATGAATAACATGTTTTTCAATGGCAAAAATCAATGAATATTGTAAATGCACAAACAGTAATTTCTCCGCATTGCAAGGTGCAATTCTGAAATTTTTTGCTTTTTCCTGCTCCTCTTAGCATGATAAAGAAGATTCAAAGAGAGTGAGATGCCAGCTCCTTTCATTCAGTCAGTAGCTTCAAACATTTCTGGACGTTTTTCAATGGCAAAAATCAATGAATATTGTAAATGCACAAACAGTAATTTCTCCGCATTGCAAGGTGCAATTCTGAAATTTTTTGTTTTTTCCTGCTCCTCTTAGCATGATAAAGAAGATTCAAAGAGAGTGAGATGCCAGCTCCTTTCATTCAGTCAGTAGCTTCAATCATTTCTGGACGTTTTTCAATGGCAAAAATCAATGAATATTGTAAATGCACAAACAGTAATTTCTCCGCATTGCAAGGTGCAATTCTGAAATTTTTTGCTTTTTCCTGCTCCTCTTAGCATGATAAACAAGATTCAAAGAGAGTGAGATGTCAGCTCCTTTCATTCAGTCAGTAGCTTCAATCATTTCTGGATGTTTTTCAATGGCAAAAATCATTGAATATTGTAAATGCACAAACAGTAATTTCTCCGCATTGCAAGGTGCAATTCTGAAATTTTTTACTTTTTCCTGCTCCTCTTAGCATGATAAAGAAGATTCAAAGAGAGTGAGATGCCAGCTCCTTTCATTCACTCAGTAGCTTCAATCATTTCTGGTATATGAATAACATGATGTTTTTCAATCGCAAAAATCAATGAATATTGTAAATGCACAAACAGTAATTTCTCCGCATTGCAAGGTGCAATTCTGAAATTTTTTGCTTTTTCCTGCTCCTCTTAGCATGATAAAGAAGATTCAAAGAGAGTGAGATGCCAGCTCCTTTCATTCAGTCAGTAGCTTCAATCATTTCTGGATGTTTTTCAATGGCAAAAATCAATGAATATTGTAAATGCACAAACAGTAATTTCTCCGCATTGCAAGGTGCAATTCTGAAATTTTTTGCTTTTTCCTGCTCCTCTTAGCATGATAAAGAAGATTCAAAGAGAGTGAGATGCCAGCTCCTTTCCTTCAGTCAGTAGCTTCAATCATTTCTGGTATATGAATAACATGATGTTTTTCAATGGCAAAAATCAATGAATTTTGTAAATGCACAAACATTAATTTCTCCGCATTGCAAGGCGCAATTCTGAAATTTTTTGCTTTTTCCTGCTCCTCTTAGCATGATAAAGAAGATTCAAAGAGAGTGAGATGCCAGCTCCTTTCATTCAGTCAGTAGCTTCAATCATTTCTGGACATTTTTCAATGGCAAAAATCAATGAATATTGTAAATGCACAAACAGTAATTTCTCCGCATTGCAAGGTGCAATTCTGAAATTTTTTGCTTTTTCCTGCTCCTCTTAGCATGATAAAGAAGATTCAAAGAGAGTGAGATGCCAGCTCCTTTCATTCAGTCAGTAGCTTCAATCATTTCTGGACGTTTTTCAATGGCAAAAATCAATGAATATTGTAAATGCACAAACAATAATTTCTCCGCATTGCAAGGTGCAATTCTGAAATTTTTTGCTTTTTCCTGCTCCTCTTAGCATGCTAAAGAATATTCAAAGAGAGTGAGATGCCAGCTCCTTTCATTCAGTCAGTACCTTCAATCATTTCTGGACGTTTTTCAATGGCAAAAATCAATGAATATTGTAAATGCACAAACAGTAATTTCTCCGCATTGCAAGGTGCAATTCTGAAATTTTTTGCTTTTTCCTGCTCCTCTTAGCATGATAAAGAAGATTCAAAGAGAGTGAGATGCCAGCTCCTTTCATTCAGTCAGTAGCTTCAATCATTTCTGGACGTTTTTCAATGGCAAAAATCAATGAATATTGTAAATGCACAAACTGTAATTTCTCCGCATTGCAAGGTGCAATTCTGAAATTTTTTGCTTTTTCCTGCTCCTCTTAGCATGATAAAGAAGATTCAAAGAGAGTGAGATGCCAGCTCCTTTCATTCAGTCAGTAGCTTCAATCATTTCTGGTATATGAATAACATGATGTTTTTCAATAGCAAAAATCAATGAATATTGTAAATGCACAAACAGTAATTTCTCCGCATTGCAAGGTGCAATTCTGAAATTTTTTGCTTTTTCCTGCTCCTCTTAGCATGATAAAGAAGATTCAAAGAGAGTGAGATGCCAGCTCCTTTCATTCAGTCAGTAGCTTCAATCATTTCTGGACGTTTTTCAATGGCAAAAATCAATGAATATTGTAAATGCACAAACAGTAATTTCTCCGCATTGCAAGGTGCAATTCTGAAATTTTTTGCTTTTTCCTGCTCCTCTTAGCATGATAAACAAGATTCAAAGAGAGTGAGATGCCAGCTCCTTTCATTCAGTCAGTAGCTTCAATCATTTCTGGACGTTTTTCAATGGCAAAAATCATTGAATATTGTAAATGCACAAACAGTAATTTCTCCGCATTGCAAGGTGCAATTCTGAAATTTTTTACTTTTTCCTGCTCCTCTTAGCATGATAAAGAAGATTCAAAGAGAGTGAGATGCCAGCTCCTTTCATTCAGTCTGTAGCTTCAATCATTTCTGGTATATTAATAACATGATGTTTTTCAATCGCAAAAATCAATGAATATTGTAAATGCACAAACAGTAATTTCTCCGCATTGCAAGGTGCAATTCTGAAATTTTTTGCTTTTTCCTGCTCCTCTTAGCATGATAAAGAAGATTCAAAGAGAGTGAGATGCCAGCTCCTTTCATTCAGTCAGTAGCTTCAATCATTTCTGGACGTTTTTCAATGGCAAAAATCAATGAATATTGTAAATGCACAAACAGTAATTTCTCCGCATTGCAAGGTGCAATTCTGAAATTTTTTGCTTTTTCCTGCTCCTCTTAGCATGATAAAGTAGTTTCAAAGAGAGTGAGATGCCAGCTCCTTTCATTCAGTCAGTAGCTTCAATCATTTCTGGTATATGAATAACATGATGTTTTTCAATGGCAAAAATCAATGAATATTGTAAATGCACAAACAGTAATTTCTCCGCATTGCAAGGTGCAATTCTGAAATTTTTTGCTTTTTCCTGCTCCTCTTAGCATGATAAAGAAGATTCAAAGAGAGTGAGATGCCAGCTCCTTTCATTCAGTCAGTAGCTTCAATCATTTCTGGACGTTTTTCCATGGCAAAAATCAATGAATATTGTAAATGCACAAACAGTAATTTCTCCGCATTGCAAGGTGCAATTCTGAAATTTTTTGCTTTTTCCTGCTCCTCTTAGCATGATAAAGAAGATTCAAAGAGAGTGAGATGCCAGCTCCTTTCATTCAGTCAGTAGCTTCAATCATTTCTGGACGTTTTTCAATGGTAAAAATCAATGAATATTGTAAATGCACAAACAGTAATTTCTCCACATTGCAAGGTGCAATTCTGAAATTTTTTGCTTTTTCCTGCTCCTCTTAGCATGATAAAGAAGATTCAAAGAGAGTGAGATGCCAGCTCCTTTAATTCAGTCAGTAGCTTCAAACATTTCTGGTATATGAATAACATGATGTTTTTCAATGGCAAAAATCAATGAATATTGTAAATGCACAAACAGTAATTTCTCCGCATTGCAAGGAGCAAGTCTGAAATTTTTTGCTTTTTCCTGCTCCTCTTAGCATGATAAAGAAGATTCAAAGAGAGTGAGATGCCAGCTACTTTCATTCAGTCAGTAGCTTCAATCATTTCTGGACGTTTTTCAATGGTAAAAATCAATGAATATTGTAAATGCACAAACAGTAATTTCTCCACATTGCAAGGTGCAATTCTGAAATTTTTTGCTTTTTCCTGCTCCTCTTAGCATGATAAAGAAGATTCAAAGAGAGTGAGATGCCAACTCCTTTCATTCAGTCAGTAGCTTCAAACATTTCTGGTATATGAATAACATGATGTTTTTCAATGGCAAAAATCAATGAATATTGTAAATGCACAAACAGTAATTTCTCCGCATTGCAAGGTGCAATTCTGAAATTTTTTGCTTTTTCCTGCTCCTCTTAGCATGATAAAGAAGATTCAAAGAGAGTGAGATGCCAGCTCCTTTCATTCAGTCAGTAGCTTCAATCATTTCTGGACGTTTTTCAATGGCAAAAATCAATGAATATTGTAAATGCACAAACAGTAATTTCTCCGCATTGCAAGGTGCAATTCTGAAATTTTTTGCTTTTTCCTGCTCCTCTTAGCATGATAAAGAAGATTCAAAGAGAGTGAGATGCCAGCTCCTTTCATTCAGTCAGTACCTTCAATCATTTCTGGACGTTTTTCAATGGCAAAAATCAATGAATATTGTAAATGCACAAACAGTAATTTCTCCGCATTGCAAGGTGCAATTCTGAAATTTTTTGCTTTTTCCCGCTCCTCTTAGCATGATAAAGAAGATTCAAAGAGAGTGAGGTGCCAGCTCCTTTCATTCAGTCAGTAGCTTCAAACATTTCTGGTATATGAATAACATGTTTTTCAATGGCAAAAATCAATGAATATTGTAAATGCACAAACAGTAATTTCTCCGCATTGCAAGGTGCAATTCTGAAATTTTTTGCTTTTTCCTGCTCCTCTTAGCATGATAAAGAAGATTCAAAGAGAGTGAGATGCCAGCTCCTTTCATTCAGTCAGTAGCTTCAATCATTTCTGGACGTTTTTCAATGGCAAAAATCAATGAATATTGTAAATGCACAAACAGTAATTTCTCCGCATTGCAAGGTGCAATTCTGAAATTTTTTGCTTTTTCCTGCTCCTCTTAGCATGATAAAGAAGATTCAAAGAGAGTGAGATGCCAGCTCCTTTCATTCAGTCAGTAGCTTCAATCATTTCTGGACGTTTTTCAATGGCAAAAATCAATGAATATTGTAAATGCACAAACAGTAATTTCTCCGCATTGCAAGGTGCAATTCTGAAATTTTTTGCTTTTTCCTGCTCCTCTTAGCATGATAAAGAAGATTCAAAGAGAGTGAGATGCCAGCTCCTTTGATTCAGTCAGTAGCTTCAAACATTTCTGGTATATGAATAACATGATGTTTTTCAATGGCAAAAATCAATGAATATTGTAAATGCACAAACAGTAATTTCTCCGCATTGCAAGGTGCAAGTCTGAAATTTTTTGCTTTTTCCTGCTCCTCTTAGCATGATAAAGAAGATTCAAAGAGAGTGAGATGCCAGCTACTTTCATTCAGTCAGTAGCTTCAATCATTTCTGGACGTTTTTCAATGGTAAAAATCAATGAATATTGTAAATGCACAAACAGTAATTTCTCCACATTGCAAGGTGCAATTCTGAAATTTTTTGCTTTTTCCTGCTCCTCTTAGCATGATAAAGAAGATTCAAAGAGAGTGAGATGCCAGCTCCTTTCATTCAGTCAGTAGCTTCAAACATTTCTGGTATATGAATAACATGATGTTTTTCAATGGCAAAAATCAATGAATATTGTAAATGCACAAACAGTAATTTCTCCGCATTGCAAGGTGCAAGTCTGAAATTTTTTGCTTTTTCCTGCTCCTCTTAGCATGATAAAGAAGATTCAAAGAGAGTGAGATGCCAGCTACTTTCATTCAGTCAGTAGCTTCAATCATTTCTGGACGTTTTTCAATGGTAAAAATCAATGAATATTGTAAATGCACAAACAGTAATTTCTCCACATTGCAAGGTGCAATTCTGAAATTTTTTGCTTTTTCCTGCTCCTCTTAGCATGATAAAGAAGATTCAAAGAGAGTGAGATGCCAGCTCCTTTCATTCAGTCAGTAGCTTCAAACATTTCTGGTATATGAATAACATGATGTTTTTCAATGGCAAAAATCAATGAATATTGTAAATGCACAAACAGTAATTTCTCCACATTGCAAGGTGCAATTCTGAAATTTTTTGCTTTTTCCTGCTCCTCTTAGCATGATAAAGAAGATTCAAAGAGAGTGAGATGCCAGCTCCTTTCATTCAGTCAGTAGCTTCAAACATTTCTGGTATATGAATAACATGATGTTTTTCAATGGCAAAAATCAATGAATATTGTAAATGCACAAACAGTAATTTCTCCGCATTGCAAGGTGCAATTCTGAAATTTTTTGCTTTTTCCTGCTCCTCTTAGCATGATAAAGAAGATTCAAAGAGAGTGAGATGCCAGCTCCTTTCATTCAGTCAGTAGCTTCAATCATTTCTGGACGTTTTTCAATGGCAAAAATCAATGAATATTGTAAATGCACAAACAGTAATTTCTCCGCATTGCAAGGTGCAATTCTGAAATTTTTTGCTTTTTCCTGCTCCTCTTAGCATGATAAAGAAGATTCAAAGAGAGTGAGATGTCAGCTCCTTTCATTCAGTCAGTAGCTTCAAACATTTCTGGTATATGAATAACATGATGTTTTTCAATGGCAAAAATCAATGAATATTGTAAATGCACAAACAGTAATTTCTCCGCATTGCAAGGTGCAATTCTGAAATTTTTTGCTTTTTCCTGCTCCTCTTAGCATGATAAAGAAGATTCAAAGAGAGTGAGATGCCAGCTCCTTTCATTCAGTCAGTAGCTTCAAACATTTCTGGTATATGAATAACATGATGTTTTTCAATGGCAAAAATCAATGAATATTGTAAATGCACAAACAGTAATTTCTCCGCATTGCAAGGTGCAAGTCTGAAATTTTTTGCTTTTTCCTGCTCCTCTTAGCATGATAAAGAAGATTCAAAGAGAGTGAGATGCCAGCTACTTTCATTCAGTCAGTAGCTTCAATCATTTCTGGACGTTTTTCAATGGTAAAAATCAATGAATATTGTAAATGCACAAACAGTAATTTCTCCACATTGCAATGTGCAATTCTAAAATTTTTTGCTTTTTCCTGCTCCTCTTAGCATGATAAAGAAGATTCAAAGAGAGTGAGATGCCTGCTCCTTTCATTCAGTCAGTAGCTTCAAACATTTCTGGTATATGAATAACATGATGTTTTTCAATGGCAAAAATCAATGAATATTGTAAATGCACAAACAGTAATTTCTCCGCATTGCAAGGTGCAATTCTGAAATTTTTTGCTTTTTCCTGCTCCTCTTAGCATGATAAAGAAGATTCAAAGAGAGTGAGATGCCAACTCCTTTCATTCAGTCAGTAGCTTCAAACATTTCTGGTATATGAATAACATGATGTTTTTCAATGGCAAAAATCAATGAATATTGTAAATGCACAAACAGTAATTTCTCCGCATTGCAAGGTGCAATTCTGAAATTTTTTGCTTTTTCCTGCTCCTCTTAGCATGATAAAGAAGATTCAAAGAGAGTGAGATGCCAGCTCCTTTCATTCAGTCAGTAGCTTCAATCATTTCTGGACGTTTTTCAATGGCAAAAATCAATGAATATTGTAAATGCACAAACAGTAATTTCTCCGCATTGCAAGGTGCAATTCTGAAATTTTTTGCTTTTTCCTGCTCCTCTTAGCATGATAAAGAAGATTCAAAGAGAGTGAGATGCCAGCTCCTTTCATTCAGTCAGTACCTTCAATCATTTCTGGACGTTTTTCAATGGCAAAAATCAATGAATATTGTAAATGCACAAACAGTAATTTCTCCGCATTGCAAGGTGCAATTCTGAAATTTTTTGCTTTTTCCCGCTCCTCTTAGCATGATAAAGAAGATTCAAAGAGAGTGAGGTGCCAGCTCCTTTCATTCAGTCAGTAGCTTCAAACATTTCTGGTATATGAATAACATGTTTTTCAATGGCAAAAATCAATGAATATTGTAAATGCACAAACAGTAATTTCTCCGCATTGCAAGGTGCAATTCTGAAATTTTTTGCTTTTTCCTGCTCCTCTTAGCATGATAAAGAAGATTCAAAGAGAGTGAGATGCCAGCTCCTTTCATTCAATCAGTAGCTTCAATCATTTCTGGACGTTTTTCAATGGCAAAAATCAATGAATATTGTATATGCACAAACAGTAATTTCTCCGCATTGCAAGGTGCAATTCTGAAATTTTTTGCTTTTTCCTGCTCCTCTTAGCATGATAAAGAAGATTCAAAGAGAGTGAGGTGCCAGCTCCTTTCATTCAGTCAGTAGCTTCAAACATTTCTGGTATATGAATAACATGTTTTTCAATGGCAAAAATCAATGAATATTGTAAATGCACAAACAGTAATTTCTCCGCATTGCAAGGTGCAATTCTGAAATTTTTTGCTTTTTCCTGCTCCTCTTAGCATGATAAAGAAGATTCAAAGAGAGTGAGATGCCAGCTCCTTTCATTCAGTCTGTAGCTTCAATCATTTCTGGTATATTAATAACATGATGTTTTTCAATCGCAAAAATCAATGAATATTGTAAATGCACAAACAGTAATTTCTCCGCATTGCAAGGTGCAATTCTGAAATTTTTTGCTTTTTCCTGCTCCTCTTAGCATGATAAAGAAGATTCAAAGAGAGTGAGATGCCAGCTCCTTTCATTCAGTCAGTAGCTTCAATCATTTCTGGACGTTTTTCAATGGCAAAAATCAATGAATATTGTAAATGCACAAACAGTAATTTCTCCGCATTGCAAGGTGCAATTCTGAAATTTTTTGCTTTTTCCTGCTCCTCTTAGCATGATAAAGAAGATTCAAAGAGAGTGAGATGCCAGCTCCTTTCATTCAGTCAGTAGCTTCAATCATTTCTGGTATATGAATAACATGATGTTTTTCAATGGCAAAAATCAATGAATATTGTAAATGCACAAACAGTAATTTCTCCGCATTGCAAGGTGCAATTCTGAAATTTTTTGCTTTTTCCTGCTCCTCTTAGCATGATAAAGAAGATTCAAAGAGAGTGAGATGCCAGCTCCTTTCATTCAGTCAGTAGCTTCAATCATTTCTGGACGTTTTTCCATGGCAAAAATCAATGAATATTGTAAATGCACAAACAGTAATTTCTCCGCATTGCAAGGTGCAATTCTGAAATTTTTTGCTTTTTCCTGCTCCTCTTAGCATGATAAAGAAGATTCAAAGAGAGTGAGATGCCAGCTCCTTTCATTCAGTCAGTAGCTTCAATCATTTCTGGACGTTTTTCAATGGTAAAAATCAATGAATATTGTAAATGCACAAACAGTAATTTCTCCACATTGCAAGGTGCAATTCTGAAATTTTTTGCTTTTTCCTGCTCCTCTTAGCATGATAAAGAAGATTCAAAGAGAGTGAGATGCCAGCTCCTTTCATTCAGTCAGTAGCTTCAAACATTTCTGGTATATGAATAACATGATGTTTTTCAATGGCAAAAATCAATGAATATTGTAAATGCACAAACAGTAATTTCTCCGCATTGCAAGGTGCAAGTCTGAAATTTTTTGCTTTTTCCTGCTCCTCTTAGCATGATAAAGAAGATTCAAAGAGAGTGAGATGCCAGCTACTTTCATTCAGTCAGTAGCTTCAATCATTTCTGGACGTTTTTCAATGGTAAAAATCAATGAATATTGTAAATGCACAAACAGTAATTTCTCCACATTGCAAGGTGCAATTCTGAAATTTTTTGCTTTTTCCTGCTCCTCTTAGCATGATAAAGAAGATTCAAAGAGAGTGAGATGCCAACTCCTTTCATTCAGTCAGTAGCTTCAAACATTTCTGGTATATGAATAACATGATGTTTTTCAATGGCAAAAATCAATGAATATTGTAAATGCACAAACAGTAATTTCTCCGCATTGCAAGGTGCAATTCTGAAATTTTTTGCTTTTTCCTGCTCCTCTTAGCATGATAAAGAAGATTCAAAGAGAGTGAGATGCCAGCTCCTTTCATTCAGTCAGTAGCTTCAATCATTTCTGGACGTTTTTCAATGGCAAAAATCAATGAATATTGTAAATGCACAAACAGTAATTTCTCCGCATTGCAAGGTGCAATTCTGAAATTTTTTGCTTTTTCCTGCTCCTCTTAGCATGATAAAGAAGATTCAAAGAGAGTGAGATGCCAGCTCCTTTCATTCAGTCAGTACCTTCAATCATTTCTGGACGTTTTTCAATGGCAAAAATCAATGAATATTGTAAATGCACAAACAGTAATTTCTCCGCATTGCAAGGTGCAATTCTGAAATTTTTTGCTTTTTCCCGCTCCTCTTAGCATGATAAAGAAGATTCAAAGAGAGTGAGGTGCCAGCTCCTTTCATTCAGTCAGTAGCTTCAAACATTTCTGGTATATGAATAACATGTTTTTCAATGGCAAAAATCAATGAATATTGTAAATGCACAAACAGTAATTTCTCCGCATTGCAAGGTGCAATTCTGAAATTTTTTGCTTTTTCCTGCTCCTCTTAGCATGATAAAGAAGATTCAAAGAGAGTGAGATGCCAGCTCCTTTCATTCAGTCAGTAGCTTCAATCATTTCTGGACGTTTTTCAATGGCAAAAATCAATGAATATTGTAAATGCACAAACAGTAATTTCTCCGCATTGCAAGGTGCAATTCTGAAATTTTTTGCTTTTTCCTGCTCCTCTTAGCATGATAAAGAAGATTCAAAGAGAGTGAGATGCCAGCTCCTTTCATTCAGTCAGTAGCTTCAATCATTTCTGGACGTTTTTCAATGGCAAAAATCAATGAATATTGTAAATGCACAATCAGTAATTTCTCCGCATTGCAAGGTGCAATTCTGAAATTTTTTGCTTTTTCCTGCTCCTCTTAGCATGATAAAGAAGATTCAAAGAGAGTGAGATGCCAGCTCCTTTGATTCAGTCAGTAGCTTCAAACATTTCTGGTATATGAATAACATGATGTTTTTCAATGGCAAAAATCAATGAATATTGTAAATGCACAAACAGTAATTTCTCCGCATTGCAAGGTGCAAGTCTGAAATTTTTTGCTTTTTCCTGCTCCTCTTAGCATGATAAAGAAGATTCAAAGAGAGTGAGATGCCAGCTACTTTCATTCAGTCAGTAGCTTCAATCATTTCTGGACGTTTTTCAATGGTAAAAATCAATGAATATTGTAAATGCACAAACAGTAATTTCTCCACATTGCAAGGTGCAATTCTGAAATTTTTTGCTTTTTCCTGCTCCTCTTAGCATGATAAAGAAGATTCAAAGAGAGTGAGATGCCAGCTCCTTTCATTCAGTCAGTAGCTTCAAACATTTCTGGTATATGAATAACATGATGTTTTTCAATGGCAAAAATCAATGAATATTGTAAATGCACAAACAGTAATTTCTCCGCATTGCAAGGTGCAAGTCTGAAATTTTTTGCTTTTTCCTGCTCCTCTTAGCATGATAAAGAAGATTCAAAGAGAGTGAGATGCCAGCTACTTTCATTCAGTCAGTAGCTTCAATCATTTCTGGACGTTTTTCAATGGTAAAAATCAATGAATATTGTAAATGCACAAACAGTAATTTCTCCACATTGCAAGGTGCAATTCTGAAATTTTTTGCTTTTTCCTGCTCCTCTTAGCATGATAAAGAAGATTCAAAGAGAGTGAGATGCCAGCTCCTTTCATTCAGTCAGTAGCTTCAAACATTTCTGGTATATGAATAACATGATGTTTTTCAATGGCAAAAATCAATGAATATTGTAAATGCACAAACAGTAATTTCTCCACATTGCAAGGTGCAATTCTGAAATTTTTTGCTTTTTCCTGCTCCTCTTAGCATGATAAAGAAGATTCAAAGAGAGTGAGATGCCAGCTCCTTTCATTCAGTCAGTAGCTTCAAACATTTCTGGTATATGAATAACATGATGTTTTTCAATGGCAAAAATCAATGAATATTGTAAATGCACAAACAGTAATTTCTCCGCATTGCAAGGTGCAATTCTGAAATTTTTTGCTTTTTCCTGCTCCTCTTAGCATGATAAAGAAGATTCAAAGAGAGTGAGATGCCAGCTCCTTTCATTCAGTCAGTAGCTTCAATCATTTCTGGACGTTTTTCAATGGCAAAAATCAATGAATATTGTAAATGCACAAACAGTAATTTCTCCGCATTGCAAGGTGCAATTCTGAAATTTTTTGCTTTTTCCTGCTCCTCTTAGCATGATAAAGAAGATTCAAAGAGAGTGAGATGTCAGCTCCTTTCATTCAGTCAGTAGCTTCAAACATTTCTGGTATATGAATAACATGATGTTTTTCAATGGCAAAAATCAATGAATATTGTAAATGCACAAACAGTAATTTCTCCGCATTGCAAGGTGCAATTCTGAAATTTTTTGCTTTTTCCTGCTCCTCTTAGCATGATAAAGAAGATTCAAAGAGAGTGAGATGCCAGCTCCTTTCATTCAGTCAGTAGCTTCAATCATTTCTGGACGTTTTTCAATGGCAAAAATCAATGAATATTGTAAATGCACAAACAGTAATTTCTCCGCATTGCAAGGTGCAATTCTGAAATTTTTTGCTTTTTCCTGCTCCTCTTAGCATGATAAAGAGGATTCAAAGAGAGTGAGATGCCAGCTCCTTTCATTCAGTCAGTAGCTTCAATCATTTCTGGACGTTTTTCAATGGCAAAAATCAATGAATATTGTAAATGCACAAACAGTAATTTCTCCGCATTGCAAGGTGCAATTCTGAAATTTTTTGCTTTTTCCTGCTCCTCTTAGCATGATAAAGAAGATTCAAAGAGAGTGAGATGCCAGCTCCTTTCATTCAGTCAGTAGCTTCAAACATTTCTGGTATATGAATAACATGATGTTTTTCAATGGCAAAAATCAATGAATATTGTAAATGCACAAACAGTAATTTCTCCGCATTGCAAGGTGCAAGTCTGAAATTTTTTGCTTTTTCCTGCTCCTCTTAGCATGATAAAGAAGATTCAAAGAGAGTGAGATGCCAGCTACTTTCATTCAGTCAGTAGCTTCAATCATTTCTGGACGTTTTTCAATGGTAAAAATCAATGAATATTGGAAATGCACAAACAGTAATTTCTCCACATTGCAATGTGCAATTCTAAAATTTTTTGCTTTTTCCTGCTCCTCTTAGCATGATAAAGAAGATTCAAAGAGAGTGAGATGCCTGCTCCTTTCATTCAGTCAGTAGCTTCAAACATTTCTGGTATATGAATAACATGATGTTTTTCAATGGCAAAAATCAATGAATATTGTAAATGCACAAACAGTAATTTCTCCGCATTGCAAGGTGCAATTCTGAAATTTTTTGCTTTTTCCTGCTCCTCTTAGCATGATAAAGAAGATTCAAAGAGAGTGAGATGCCAACTCCTTTCATTCAGTCAGTAGCTTCAAACATTTCTGGTATATGAATAACATGATGTTTTTCAATGGCAAAAATCAATGAATATTGTAAATGCACAAACAGTAATTTCTCCGCATTGCAAGGTGCAATTCTGAAATTTTTTGCTTTTTCCTGCTCCTCTTAGCATGATAAAGAAGATTCAAAGAGAGTGAGATGCCAGCTCCTTTCATTCAGTCAGTAGCTTCAATCATTTCTGGACGTTTTTCAATGGCAAAAATCAATGAATATTGTAAATGCACAAACAGTAATTTCTCCGCATTGCAAGGTGCAATTCTGAAATTTTTTGCTTTTTCCTGCTCCTCTTAGCATGATAAAGAAGATTCAAAGAGAGTGAGATGCCAGCTCCTTTCATTCAGTCAGTACCTTCAATCATTTCTGGACGTTTTTCAATGGCAAAAATCAATGAATATTGTAAATGCACAAACAGTAATTTCTCCGCATTGCAAGGTGCAATTCTGAAATTTTTTGCTTTTTCCCGCTCCTCTTAGCATGATAAAGAAGATTCAAAGAGAGTGAGGTGCCAGCTCCTTTCATTCAGTCAGTAGCTTCAAACATTTCTGGTATATGAATAACATGTTTTTCAATGGCAAAAATCAATGAATATTGTAAATGCACAAACAGTAATTTCTCCGCATTGCAAGGTGCAATTCTGAAATTTTTTGCTTTTTCCTGCTCCTCTTAGCATGATAAAGAAGATTCAAAGAGAGTGAGATGCCAGCTCCTTTCATTCAATCAGTAGCTTCAATCATTTCTGGACGTTTTTCAATGGCAAAAATCAATGAATATTGTATATGCACAAACAGTAATTTCTCCGCATTGCAAGGTGCAATTCTGAAATTTTTTGCTTTTTCCTGCTCCTCTTAGCATGATAAAGAAGATTCAAAGAGAGTGAGGTGCCAGCTCCTTTCATTCAGTCAGTAGCTTCAAACATTTCTGGTATATGAATAACATGTTTTTCAATGGCAAAAATCAATGAATATTGTAAATGCACAAACAGTAATTTCTCCGCATTGCAAGGTGCAATTCTGAAATTTTTTGCTTTTTCCTGCTCCTCTTAGCATGATAAAGAAGATTCAAAGAGAGTGAGATGCCAGCTCCTTTCATTCAGTCAGTAGCTTCAATCATTTCTGGACGTTTTTCAATGGCAAAAATCAATGAATATTGTAAATGCACAAACAGTAATTTCTCCGCATTGCAAGGTGCAATTCTGAAATTTTTTGCTTTTTCCTGCTCCTCTTAGCATGATAAAGAAGATTCAAAGAGAGTGAGATGCCAGCTCCTTTCGTTCAGTCAGTAGCTTCAATCATTTCTGGACGTTTTTCAATGGCAAAAATCATTGAATATTATAAATGCACAAACAGTAATTTCTCCGCATAGCAAGGTGCAATTCTGAAATTTTTTACTTTTTCCTGCTCCTCTTAGCATGATAAAGAAGATTCAAAGAGAGTGAGATGCCAGCTCCTTTCATTCAGTCAGTAGCTTCAATCATTTCTGGTATATGAATAACATGATATTTTTCAATGGCAAAAATCAATGAATATTGTAAATGCACAAACAGTAATTTCTCCGCATTGCAAGGTGCAATTCTGAAATTTTTTGCTTTTTCCTGCTCCTCTTAGCATGATAAAGAAGATTCAAAGAGAGTGAGATGCCAGCTCCTTTCATTCAGTCAGTAGCTTCAATCATTTCTGGACGTTTTTCAATGGCAAAAATCAATGAATATTGTAAATGCACAAACAGTAATTTCTCCGCATTGCAAGGTGCAATTCTGAAATTTTTTGGTTTTTCCTGCTCCTCTTAGCATGATAAAGAAGATTCAAAGAGAGTGAGATGCCAGCTACTTTCATTCAGTCAGTAGCTTCAAACATTTCTGGTATATGAATAACATAATGTTTTTCAATGGCAAAAATCAATGAATATTGTAAATGCACAAACAGTAATTTCTCCGCATTGCAAGGTGCAAGTCTGAAATTTTTTGCTTTTTCCTGCTCCTCTTAGCATGATAAAGAAGATTCAAAGAGAGTGAGATGCCAGCTACTTTCATTCAGTCAGTAGCTTCAATCATTTCTGGACGTTTTTCAATGGTAAAAATCAATGAATATTGTAAATGCACAAACAGTAATTTCTCCACATTGCAAGGTGCAATTCTGAAATTTTTTGCTTTTTCCTGCTCCTCTTAGCATGATAAAGAAGATTCAAAGAGAGTGAGATGCCAGCTCCTTTCATTCAGTCAGTAGCTTCAAACATTTCTGGTATATGAATAACATGATGTTTTTCAATGGCAAAAATAAATGAATATTGTAAATGCACAAACAGTAATTTCTCCGCATTGCAAGGTGCAATTCTGAAATTTTTTGCTTTTTCCTGCTCCTCTTAGCATGATAAAGAACATTCAAAGAGAGTGAGATGCCAGCTCCTTTCATTCAGTCAGTAGCTTCAATCATTTCTGGATGTTTTTCAATGGCAAAAATCAATGAATATTGTAAATGCACAAACTGTAATTTCTCCGCATTGCAAGGTGCAATTCTGAAATTTTTTGCTTTTTCCTGCTCCTCTTAGCATGATAAAGAAGATTCAAAGAGAGTGAGATGCCAGCTCCTTTCATTCAGTCAGTAGCTTCAATCATTTCTGGACGTTTTTCAATGGCAAAAATCAATGAATATTGTAAATGCACAAACAGTAATTTCTCCGCATTGCAAGGTGCAATTCTGAAATTTTTTGCTTTTTCCTGCTCCTCTTAGCATGATAAAGAAGATTCAAAGAGAGTGAGATGCCAGCTCCTTTCATTCAGTCAGTACCTTCAATCATTTCTGGACGTTTTTCAATGGCAAAAATCAATGAATATTGTAAATGCACAAACAGTAATTTCTCCGCATTGCAAGGTGCAATTCTGAAATTTTTTGCTTTTTCCCGCTCCTCTTAGCATGATAAAGAAGATTCAAAGAGAGTGAGGTGCCAGCTCCTTTCATTCAGTCAGTAGCTTCAAACATTTCTGGTATATGAATAACATGTTTTTCAATGGCAAAAATCAATGAATATTGTAAATGCACAAACAGTAATTTCTCCGCATTGCAAGGTGCAATTCTGAAATTTTTTGATTTTTCCTGCTCCTCTTAGCATGATAAAGAAGATTCAAAGAGAGTGAGATGCCAGCTCCTTTCATTCAGTCAGTAGCTTCAATCATTTCTGGACGTTTTTCAATGGCAAAAATCAATGAATATTGTAAATGCACAATCAGTAATTTCTCCGCATTGCAAGGTGCAATTCTGAAATTTTTTGCTTTTTCCTGCTCCTCTTAGCATGATAAAGAAGATTCAAAGAGAGTGAGATGCCAGCTCCTTTCATTCAGTCAGTAGCTTCAAACATTTCTGGTATATGAATAACATGATGTTTTTCAATGGCAAAAATCAATGAATATTGTAAATGCACAAACAGTAATTTCTCCGCATTGCAAGGTGCAATTCTGAAATTTTTTGCTTTTTCCTGCTCCTCTTAGCATGATAAAGAAGATTCAAAGAGAGTGAGATGCCAGCTCCTTTCATTCAGTCCGTAGCTTCAAACATTTCTGGTATATGAATAAAATGATGTTTTTCAATGGCAAAAATCAATGAATATTGTAAATGCACAAACAGTAATTTCTCCGCATTGCAAGGTGCAAGTCTGAAATTTTTTGCTTTTTCCTGCTCCTCTTAGCATGATAAAGAAGATTCAAAGAGAGTGAGATGCCAGCTACTTTCATTCAGTCAGTAGCTTCAATCATTTCTGGACGTTTTTCAATGGTAAAAATCAATGAATATTGTAAATGCACAAACAGTAATTTCTCCACATTGCAAGGTGCAATTCTGAAATTTTTTGCTTTTTCCTGCTCCTCTTAGCATGATAAAGAAGATTCAAAGAGAGTGAGATGCCAGCTCCTTTCATTCAGTCAGTAGCTTCAAACATTTCTGGTATATGAATAACATGATGTTTTTCAATGGCAAAAATCAATGAATATTGTAAATGCACAAACAGTAATTTCTCCGCATTGCAAGGTGCAATTCTGAAATTTTTTGCTTTTTCCTGCTCCTCTTAGCATGATAAAGAAGATTCAAAGAGAGTGAGATGCCAGCTCCTTTCATTCAGTCAGTAGCTTCAATCATTTCTGGATGTTTTTCAATGGCAAAAATCAATGAATATTGTAAATGCACAAACTGTAATTTCTCCGCATTGCAAGGTGCAATTCTGAAATTTTTTGCTTTTTCCTGCTCCTCTTAGCATGTTAAAGAAGATTCAAAGAGAGTGAGATGCCAGCTCCTTTCATTCAGTCAGTAGCTTCAATCATTTCTGGACGTTTTTCAGTGGCAAAAATCAATGAATATTGTAAATGCACAAACAGTAATTTCTCCGCATTGCAAGGTGCAATTCTGAAATTTTTTGCTTTTTCCTGCTCCTCTTAGCATGATAAAGAAGATTCAAATAGAGTGAGATGCCAGCTCCTTTCATTCAGTCAGTACCTTCAATCATTTCTGGACGTTTTTCAATGGCAAAAATCAATGAATATTGTAAATGCACAAACAGTAATTTCTCCGCATTGCAAGGTGCAAGTCTGAAATTTTTTGCTTTTTCCTGCTCCTCTTAGCATGATAAAGAAGATTCAAAGAGAGTGAGATGCCAGCTACTTTCATTCAGTCAGTAGCTTCAATCATTTCTGGACGTTTTTCAATGGTAAAAATCAATGAATATTGTAAATGCACAAACAGTAATTTCTCCACATTGCAAGGTGCAATTCTGAAATTTTTTGCTTTTTCCTGCTCCTCTTAGCATGATAAAGAAGATTCAAAGAGAGTGAGATGCCAGCTCCTTTCATTCAGTCAGTAGCTTCAAACATTTCTGGTATATGAATAACATGATGTTTTTCAATGGCAAAAATCAATGAATATTGTAAATGCACAAACAGTAATTTCTCCGCATTGCAAGGTGCAATTCTGAAATTTTTTGCTTTTTCCTGCTCCTCTTAGCATGATAAAGAAGATTCAAAGAGAGTGAGATGCCAGCTCCTTTCATTCAGTCAGTAGCTTTAATCATTTCTGGACGTTTTTCAATGGCAAAAATCAATGAATATTGTAAATGCACAAACAGTAATTTCTCTGCATTGCAAGGTGCAATTCTGAAATTTTTTGCTTTTTCCTGCTCCTCTTAGCATGATAAAGAAGATTCAAAGAGAGTGAGATGTCAGCTCCTTTCATTCAGTCAGTAGCTTCAAACATTTCTGGTATATGAATAACATGATGTTTTTCAATGGCAAAAATCAATGAATATTGTAAATGCACAAACAGTAATTTCTCCGCATTGCAAGGTGCAATTCTGAAATTTTTTGCTTTTTCCTGCTCCTCTTAGCATGATAAAGAATATTCAAAGAGAGTGAGATGCCAGCTCCTTTCATTCAGTCAGTAGCTTCAATCATTTCTGGACGTTTTTCAATGGCAAAAATCAATGAATATTGTAAATGCACAAACAGTAATTTCTCTGCATTGCAAGGTGCAATTCTGAAATTTTTTGCTTTTTCCTGCTCCTCTTAGCATGATAAAGAAGATTCAAAGAGAGTGAGATGCCAGCTCCTTTCGTTCAGTCAGTAGCTTCAATCATTTCTGGACGTTTTTCAATGGCAAAAATCATTGAATATTATAAATGCACAAACAGTAATTTCTCCGCATAGCAAGGTGCAATTCTGAAATTTTTTACTTTTTCCTGCTCCTCTTAGCATGATAAAGAAGATTCAAAGAGAGTGAGATGCCAGCTCCTTTCATTCAGTCAGTAGCTTAAATCATTTCTGGTATATGAATAACATGATGTTTTTCAATGGCAAAAATCAATGAATATTGTAAATGCACAAACAGTAATTTCTCCGCATTGCAAGGTGCAATTCTGAAATTTTTTGCTTTTTCCTGCTCCTCTTAGCATGATAAAGAAGATTCAAAGAGAGTGAGATGCCAGCTCCTTTCATTCAGTCAGTAGCTTCAATCATTTCTGGACGTTTTTCAATGGCAAAAATCAATGAATATTGTAAATGCACAAACAGTAATTTCTCCGCATTGCAAGGTGCAATTCTGAAATTTTTTGGTTTTTCCTGCTCCTCTTAGCATGATAAAGAAGATTCAAAGAGAGTGAGATGCCAGCTACTTTCATTCAGTCAGTAGCTTCAAACATTTCTGGTATATGAATAACATAATGTTTTTCAATGGCAAAAATCAATGAATATTGTAAATGCACAAACAGTAATTTCTCCGCATTGCAAGGTGCAAGTCTGAAATTTTTTGCTTTTTCCTGCTCCTCTTAGCATGATAAAGAAGATTCAAAGAGAGTGAGATGCCAGCTACTTTCATTCAGTCAGTAGCTTCAATCATTTCTGGACGTTTTTCAATGGTAAAAATCAATGAATATTGTAAATGCACAAACAGTAATTTCTCCACATTGCAAGGTGCAATTCTGAAATTTTTTGCTTTTTCCTGCTCCTCTTAGCATGATAAAGAAGATTCAAAGAGAGTGAGATGCCAGCTCCTTTCATTCAGTCAGTAGCTTCAAACATTTCTGGTATATGAATAACATGATGTTTTTCAATGGCAAAAATCAATGAATATTGTAAATGCACAAACAGTAATTTCTCCACATTGCAAGGTGCAATTCTGAAATTTTTTGCTTTTTCCTGCTCCTCTTAGCATGATAAAGAACATTCAAAGAGAGTGAGATGCCAGCTCCTTTCATTCAGTCAGTAGCTTCAATCATTTCTGGATGTTTTTCAATGGCAAAAATCAATGAATATTGTAAATGCACAAACTGTAATTTCTCCGCATTGCAAGGTGCAATTCTGAAATTTTTTGCTTTTTCCTGCTCCTCTTAGCATGATAAAGAAGATTCAAAGAGAGTGAGATGCCAGCTCCTTTCATTCAGTCAGTAGCTTCAATCATTTCTGGACGTTTTTCAATGGCAAAAATCAATGAATATTGTAAATGCACAAACAGTAATTTCTCCGCATTGCAAGGTGCAATTCTGAAATTTTTTGCTTTTTCCTGCTCCTCTTAGCATGATAAAGAAGATTCAAAGAGAGTGAGATGCCAGCTCCTTTCATTCAGTCAGTAGCTTCAATCATTTCTGGACGTTTTTCAATGGCAAAAATCAATGAATATTGTAAATGCACAAACAGTAATTTCTCTGCATTGCAAGGTGCAATTCTGAAATTTTTTGCTTTTTCCTGCTCCTCTTAGCATGATAAAGAAGATTCAAAGAGAGTGAGATGCCAGCTCCTTTCGTTCAGTCAGTAGCTTCAATCATTTCTGGACGTTTTTCAATGGCAAAAATCATTGAATATTATAAATGCACAAACAGTAATTTCTCCGCATAGCAAGGTGCAATTCTGAAATTTTTTACTTTTTCCTGCTCCTCTTAGCATGATAAAGAAGATTCAAAGAGAGTGAGATGCCAGCTCCTTTCATTCAGTCAGTAGCTTAAATCATTTCTGGTATATGAATAACATGATGTTTTTCAATGGCAAAAATCAATGAATATTGTAAATGCACAAACAGTAATTTCTCCGCATTGCAAGGTGCAATTCTGAAATTTTTTGCTTTTTCCTGCTCCTCTTAGCATGATAAAGAAGATTCAAAGAGAGTGAGATGCCAGCTCCTTTCATTCAGTCAGTAGCTTCAATCATTTCTGGACGTTTTTCAATGGCAAAAATCAATGAATATTGTAAATGCACAAACAGTAATTTCTCCGCATTGCAAGGTGCAATTCTGAAATTTTTTGGTTTTTCCTGCTCCTCTTAGCATGATAAAGAAGATTCAAAGAGAGTGAGATGCCAGCTACTTTCATTCAGTCAGTAGCTTCAAACATTTCTGGTATATGAATAACATAATGTTTTTCAATGGCAAAAATCAATGAATATTGTAAATGCACAAACAGTAATTTCTCCGCATTGCAAGGTGCAAGTCTGAAATTTTTTGCTTTTTCCTGCTCCTCTTAGCATGATAAAGAAGATTCAAAGAGAGTGAGATGCCAGCTACTTTCATTCAGTCAGTAGCTTCAATCATTTCTGGACGTTTTTCAATGGTAAAAATCAATGAATATTGTAAATGCACAAACAGTAATTTCTCCACATTGCAAGGTGCAATTCTGAAATTTTTTGCTTTTTCCTGCTCCTCTTAGCATGATAAAGAAGATTCAAAGAGAGTGAGATGCCAGCTCCTTTCATTCAGTCAGTAGCTTCAAACATTTCTGGTATATGAATAACATGATGTTTTTCAATGGCAAAAATCAATGAATATTGTAAATGCACAAACAGTAATTTCTCCACATTGCAAGGTGCAATTCTGAAATTTTTTGCTTTTTCCTGCTCCTCTTAGCATGATAAAGAACATTCAAAGAGAGTGAGATGCCAGCTCCTTTCATTCAGTCAGTAGCTTCAATCATTTCTGGATGTTTTTCAATGGCAAAAATCAATGAATATTGTAAATGCACAAACTGTAATTTCTCCGCATTGCAAGGTGCAATTCTGAAATTTTTTGCTTTTTCCTGCTCCTCTTAGCATGATAAAGAAGATTCAAAGAGAGTGAGATGCCAGCTCCTTTCATTCAGTCAGTAGCTTCAATCATTTCTGGACGTTTTTCAATGGCAAAAATCAATGAATATTGTAAATGCACAAACAGTAATTTCTCCGCATTGCAAGGTGCAATTCTGAAATTTTTTGCTTTTTCCTGCTCCTCTTAGCATGATAAAGAAGATTCAAAGAGAGTGAGATGCCAGCTCCTTTCATTCAGTCAGTACCTTCAATCATTTCTGGACGTTTTTCAATGGCAAAAATCAATGAATATTGTAAATGCACAAACAGTAATTTCTCCGCATTGCAAGGTGCAATTCTGAAATTTTTTGCTTTTTCCCGCTCCTCTTAGCATGATAAAGAAGATTCAAAGAGAGTGAGGTGCCAGCTCCTTTCATTCAGTCAGTAGCTTCAAACATTTCTGGTATATGAATAACATGTTTTTCAATGGCAAAAATCAATGAATATTGTAAATGCACAAACAGTAATTTCTCCGCATTGCAAGGTGCAATTCTGAAATTTTTTGATTTTTCCTGCTCCTCTTAGCATGATAAAGAAGATTCAAAGAGAGTGAGATGCCAGCTCCTTTCATTCAGTCAGTAGCTTCAATCATTTCTGGACGTTTTTCAATGGCAAAAATCAATGAATATTGTAAATGCACAAACAGTAATTTCTCCGCATTGCAAGGTGCAATTCTGAAATTTTTTGCTTTTTCCTGCTCCTCTTAGCATGATAAAGAAGATTCAAAGAGAGTGAGATGCCAGCTCCTTTCATTCAGTCAGTAGCTTCAAACATTTCTGGTATATGAATAACATGATGTTTTTCAATGGCAAAAATCAATGAATATTGTAAATGCACAAACAGTAATTTCTCCGCATTGCAAGGTGCAATTCTGAAATTTTTTGCTTTTTCCTGCTCCTCTTAGCATGATAAAGAAGATTCAAAGAGAGTGAGATGCCAGCTCCTTTCATTCAGTCAGTAGCTTCAAACATTTCTGGTATATGAATAAAATGATGTTTTTCAATGGCAAAAATCAATGAATATTGTAAATGCACAAACAGTAATTTCTCCGCATTGCAAGGTGCAAGTCTGAAATTTTTTGCTTTTTCCTGCTCCTCTTAGCATGATAAAGAAGATTCAAAGAGAGTGAGATGCCAGCTACTTTCATTCAGTCAGTAGCTTCAATCATTTCTGGACGTTTTTCAATGGTAAAAATCAATGAATATTGTAAATGCACAAACAGTAATTTCTCCACATTGCAAGGTGCAATTCTGAAATTTTTTGCTTTTTCCTGCTCCTCTTAGCATGATAAAGAAGATTCAAAGAGAGTGAGATGCCAGCTCCTTTCATTCAGTCAGTAGCTTCAAACATTTCTGGTATATGAATAACATGATGTTTTTCAATGGCAAAAATCAATGAATATTGTAAATGCACAAACAGTAATTTCTCCGCATTGCAAGGTGCAATTCTGAAATTTTTTGATTTTTCCTGCTCCTCTTAGCATGATAAAGAAGATTCAAAGAGAGTGAGATGCCAGCTCCTTTCATTCAGTCAGTAGCTTCAATCATTTCTGGATGTTTTTCAATGGCAAAAATCAATGAATATTGTAAATGCACAAACTGTAATTTCTCCGCATTGCAAGGTGCAATTCTGAAATTTTTTGCTTTTTCCTGCTCCTCTTAGCATGTTAAAGAAGATTCAAAGAGAGTGAGATGCCAGCTCCTTTCATTCAGTCAGTAGCTTCAATCATTTCTGGACGTTTTTCAGTGGCAAAAATCAATGAATATTGTAAATGCACAAACAGTAATTTCTCCGCATTGCAAGGTGCAATTCTGAAATTTTTTGCTTTTTCCTGCTCCTCTTAGCATGATAAAGAAGATTCAAAGAGAGTGAGATGCCAGCTCCTTTCATTCAGTCAGTACCTTCAATCATTTCTGGACGTTTTTCAATGGCAAAAATCAATGAATATTGTAAATGCACAAACAGTAATTTCTCCGCATTGCAAGGTGCAAGTCTGAAATTTTTTGCTTTTTCCTGCTCCTCTTAGCATGATAAAGAAGATTCAAAGAGAGTGAGATGCCAGCTACTTTCATTCAGTCAGTAGCTTCAATCATTTCTGGACGTTTTTCAATGGTAAAAATCAATGAATATTGTAAATGCACAAACAGTAATTTCTCCACATTGCAAGGTGCAATTCTGAAATTTTTTGCTTTTTCCTGCTCCTCTTAGCATGATAAAGAAGATTCAAAGAGAGTGAGATGCCAGCTCCTTTCATTCAGTCAGTAGCTTCAAACATTTCTGGTATATGAATAACATGATGTTTTTCAATGGCAAAAATCAATGAATATTGTAAATGCACAAACAGTAATTTCTCCGCATTGCAAGGTGCAATTCTGAAATTTTTTGCTTTTTCCTGCTCCTCTTAGCATGATAAAGAAGATTCAAAGAGAGTGAGATGCCAGCTCCTTTCATTCAGTCAGTAGCTTCAATCATTTCTGGATGTTTTTCAATGGCAAAAATCAATGAATATTGTAAATGCACAAACTGTAATTTCTCCGCATTGCAAGGTGCAATTCTGAAATTTTTTGCTTTTTCCTGCTCCTCTTAGCATGATAAAGAAGATTCAAAGAGAGTGAGATGCCAGCTCCTTTCATTCAGTCAGTAGCTTCAATCATTTCTGGACGTTTTTCAATGGCAAAAATCAATGAATATTGTAAATGCACAAACAGTAATTTCTCCGCATTGCAAGGTGCAATTCTGAAATTTTTTGCTTTTTCCTGCTCCTCTTAGCATGATAAAGAAGATTCAAAGAGAGTGAGATGCCAGCTCCTTTCATTCAGTCAGTACCTTCAATCATTTCTGGACGTTTTTCAATGGCAAAAATCAATGAATATTGTAAATGCACAAACAGTAATTTCTCCGCATTGCAAGGTGCAATTCTGAAATTTTTTGCTTTTTCCCGCTCCTCTTAGCATGATAAAGAAGATTCAAAGAGAGTGAGGTGCCAGCTCCTTTCATTCAGTCAGTAGCTTCAAACATTTCTGGTATATGAATAACATGTTTTTCAATGGCAAAAATCAATGATTATTGTAAATGCACAAACAGTAATTTCTCCGCATTGCAAGGTGCAATTCTGAAATTTTTTGATTTTTCCTGCTCCTCTTAGCATGATAAAGAAGATTCAAAGAGAGTGAGATGCCAGCTCCTTTCATTCAGTCAGTAGCTTCAATCATTTCTGGACGTTTTTCAATGGCAAAAATCAATGAATATTGTAAATGCACAAACAGTAATTTCTCCGCATTGCAAGGTGCAATTCTGAAATTTTTTGCTTTTTCCTGCTCCTCTTAGCATGATAAAGAAGATTCAAAGAGAGTGAGATGCCAGCTCCTTTCATTCAGTCAGTAGCTTCAAACATTTCTGGTATATGAATAACATGATGTTTTTCAATGGCAAAAATCAATGAATATTGTAAATGCACAAACAGTAATTTCTCCGCATTGCAAGGTGCAATTCTGAAATTTTTTGCTTTTTCCTGCTCCTCTTAGCATGATAAAGAAGATTCAAAGAGAGTGAGATGCCAGCTCCTTTCATTCAGTCAGTAGCTTCAAACATTTCTGGTATATGAATAACATGATGTTTTTCAATGGCAAAAATCAATGAATATTGTAAATGCACAAACAGTAATTTCTCCGCATTGCAAGGTGCAAGTCTGAAATTTTTTGCTTTTTACTGCTCCTCTTAGCATGATAAAGAAGATTCAAAGAGAGTGAGATGCCAGCTACTTTCATTCAGTCAGTAGCTTCAATCATTTCTGGACGTTTTTCAATGGTAAAAATCAATGAATATTGTAAATGCACAAACAGTAATTTCTCCACATTGCAAGGTGCAATTCTGAAATTTTTTGCTTTTTCCTGCTCTTCTTAGCATGATAAAGAAGATTCAAAGAGAGTGAGATGCCAGCTCCTTTCATTCAGTCAGTAGCTTCAAACATTTCTGGTATATGAATAACATGTTTTTCAATGGCAAAAATCAATGAATATTGTAAATGCACAAACAGTAATTTCTCCGCATTGCAAGGTGCAATTCTGAAATTTTTTGCTTTATCCTGCTCCTCTTAGCATGATAAAGAAGATTCAAAGAGAGTGAGATGCCAGCTCCTTTCATTCAGTCAGTAGCTTCAATCATTTCTGGATGTTTTTCAATGGCAAAAATCAATGAATATTGTAAATGCACAAACTGTAATTTCTCCGCATTGCAAGGTGCAATTCTGAAATTTTTTGCTTTTTCCTGCTCCTCTTAGCATGATAAAGAAGATTCAAAGAGAGTGAGATGCCAGCTCCTTTCATTCAGTCAGTAGCTTCAAACATTTCTGGTATATGAATAACATGTTTTTCAATGGTAAAAATCAATGAATATTGTAAATGCACAAACAGTAATTTCTCCGCAATGCAAGGTGCAATTCTGAAATTTTTTGCTTTTTCCCGCTCCTCTTAGCATGATAAAGAAGATTCAAAGAGAGTGAGGTGCCAGCTCCTTTCATTCAGTCAGTAGCTTCAAACATTTCTGGTATATGAATAACATGTTTTTCAATGGCAAAAATCAATGAATATTGTAAATGCACAAACAGTAATTTCTCCGCATTGCAAGGTGCAATTCTGAAATTTTTTGATTTTTCCTGCTCCTCTTAGCATGATAAAGAAAATTCAAAGAGAGTGAGATGCCGGCTCCTTTCATTCAGTCAGTAGCTTCAATCATTTCTGGACGTTTTTCAATGGCAAAAATCAATGAATATTGTAAATGCACAAACAGTAATTTCTCCGCATTGCAAGGTGCAATTCTGAAATTTTTTGCTTTTTCCTGCTCCTCTTAGCATGATAAAGAAGATTCAAAGAGAGTGAGATGCCAGCTCCTTTCATTCAGTCAGTAGCTTCAAACATTTCTGGTATATGAATAACATGATGTTTTTCAATGGCAAAAATCAATGAATATTGTAAATGCACAAACAGTAATTTCTCCGCATTGCAAGGTGCAAGTCTGAAATTTTTTGCTTTTTCCTGCTCCTCTTAGCATGATAAAGAAGATTCAAAGACAGTGAGATGCCAGCTACTTTCATTCAGTCAGTAGCTTCAATCATTTCTGGACGTTTTTCAATGGTAAAAATCAATGAATATTGTAAATGCACAAACAGTAATTTCTCCACATTGCAAGGTGCAATTCTGAAATTTTTTGCTTTTTCCTGCTCCTCTTAGCATGATAAAGAAGATTCAAAGAGAGTGAGATGCCAGCTCCTTTCATTCAGTCAGTAGCTTCAAACATTTCTGGTATATGAATAACATGATGTTTTTCAGGGGCAAAAATCAATGAATATTGTAAATGCACAAACAGTAATTTCTCCGCATTGCAAGGTGCAATTCTGAAATTTTTTGCTTTTTCCTGCTCCTCTTAGCATGATAAAGAAGATTCAAAGAGAGTGACATGCCAGCTCCTTTCATTCAGTCAGTAGCTTCAATCATTTCTGGATGTTTTTCAATGGCAAAAATCAATGAATATTGTAAATGCACAAACTGTAATTTCTCCGCATTGCAAGGTGCAATTCTGAAATTTTTTGCTTTTTCCTGCTCCTCTTAGTATGATAAAGAAGATTCAAAGAGAGTGAGATGCCAGCTCCTTTCATTCAGTCAGTAGCTTCAATCATTTCTGGACGTTTTTCAGTGGCAAAAATCAATGAATATTGTAAATGCACAAACAGTAATTTCTCCGCATTGCAAGGTGCAATTCTGAAATTTTTTGCTTTTTCCCGCTCCTCTTAGCATGATAAAGAAGATACAAAGAGAGTGATGTGCCAGCTCCTTTCATTCAGTCAGTAGCTTCAAACATTTCTGGTATATGAATAACATGTTTTTCAATGGCAAAAATCAATGAATATTGTAAATGCACAAACAGTAATTTCTCCGCATTGCAAGGTGCAATTCTGAAATTTTTTGATTTTTCCTGCTCCTCTTAGCATGATAAAGAAGATTCAAAGAGAGTGAGATGCCAGCTCCTTTCATTCAGTCAGTAGCTTCAATCATTTCTGGACGTTTTTCAATGGCAAAAATCAATGAATATTGTAAATGCACAAACAGTAATTTCTCCGCATTGCAAGGTGCAATTCTGAAATTTTTTGCTTTTTCCTGCTCCTCTTAGCATGATAAAGAAGATTCAAAGAGAGTGAGATTCCAGCTCCTTTCATTCAGTCAGTAGCTTCAAACATTTCTGGTATATGAATAACATGATGTTTTTCAATGGCAAAAATCAATGAATATTGTAAATGCACAAACAGTAATTTCTCCGCATTGCAAGGTGCAAGTCTGAAATTTTTTGCTTTTTCCTGCTCCTCTTAGCATGATAAAGAAGATTCAAAGAGAGTGAGATGCCAGTTACTTTCATTCAGTCAGTAGCTTCAATCATTTCTGGACGTTTTTCAATGGTAAAAATCAATGAATATTGTAAATGCACAAACAGTAATTTCTCCACATTGCAAGGTGCAATTCTGAAATTTTTTGCTTTTTCCTGCTCCTCTTAGCATGATAAAGAAGATTCAAAGAGAGTGAGATGCCAGCTCCTTTCATTCAGTCAGTAGCTTCAAACATTTCTGGTATATGAATAACATGATGTTTTTCAATGGCAAAAATCAATGAATATTGTAAATGCACAAACAGTAATTTCTCCGCATTGCAAGGTGCAATTCTGAAATTTTTTGCTTTTTCCTGCTCCTCTTAGCATGATAAAGAAGATTCAAAGAGAGTGAGATGCCAGCTCCTTTCATTCAGTCAGTAGCTTCAATCATTTCTGGATGTTTTTCAATGGCAAAAATCAATGAATATTGTAAATGCACAAACAGTAATTTCTCCGCATTGCAAGGTGCAATTCTGAAATTTTTTGCTTTTTCCTGCTCCTCTTAGCATGATAAAGAAGATTCAAAGAGAGTGAGATGTCAGCTCCTTTCATTCAGTCAGTAGCTTCAAACATTTCTGGTATATGAATAACATGATGTTTTTCAATGGCAAAAATCAATGAATATTGTAAATGCACAAACAGTAATTTCTCCGCATTGCAAGGTGCAATTCTGAAATTTTTTGCTTTTTCCTGCTCCTCTTAGCATGATAAAGAAGATTCAAAGAGAGTGAGATGCCAGCTCCTTTCATTCAGTCAGTAGCTTCAATCATTTCTGGATGTTTTTCAATGGCAAAAATCAATGAATATTGTAAATGCACAAACAGTAATTTCTCCGCATTGCAAGGTGCAATTCTGAAATTTTTTGCTTTTTCCTGCTCCTCTTAGCATGATAAAGAAGATTCAAAGAGAGTGAGATGCCAGCTCCTTTCGTTCAGTCAGTAGCTTCAATCATTTCTGGACGTTTTTCAATGGCAAAAATCATTGAATATTATAAATGCACAAACAGTAATTTCTCCGCATTGCAAGGTGCAATTCTGAAATTTTTTACTTTTTCCTGCTCCTCTTAGCATGATAAAGAAGATTCAAAGAGAGTGAGATGCCAGCTCCTTTCATTCAGTCAGTAGCTTCAATCATTTCTGGTATATGAATAACATGATGTTTTTCAATGGCAAAAATCAATGAATATTGTAAATGCACAAACAGTAATTTCTCCGCATTGCAAGGTGCAATTCTGAAATTTTTTGCTTTTTCCTGCTCCTCTTAGCATGATAAAGAAGATTCAAAGAGAGTGAGATGCCAGCTCCTTTCATTCAGTCAGTAGCTTCAATCATTTCTGGACGTTTTTCAATGGCAAAAATCAATGAATATTGTAAATGCACAAACTGTAATTTCTCCGCATTGCAAGGTGCAATTCTGAAATTTTTTGCTTTTTCCTGCTCCTCTTAGCATGATAAACAAGATTCAAAGAGAGTGAGATGCCAGTTCCTTTCATTCAGTCAGTAGCTTCAATCATTTCTGGATGTTTTTCAATGGCAAAAATCAATGAATATTGTAAATGCACAAACAGTAATTTCTCCGCATTGCAAGGTGCAATTCTGAAATTTTTTGCTTTTTCCTGCTCCTCTTAGCATGATAAAGAAGATTCAAAGAGAGTGAGATGCCAGCTCCTTTCATTCAGTCAGTAGCTTCAATCATTTCTGGACGTTTTTCAATGGCAAAAATCAATGAATATTGTAAATTCACAAACAGTAATTTCTCCGCATTGCAAGGTGCAATTCTGAAATTTTTTGCTTTTTCCTGCTCCTCTTAGCATGATAAAGAAGATTCAAAGAGAGTGAGATGCCAGCTCCTTTCATTCAGTCAGTAGCTTCAAACATTTCTGGTATATGAATAACATGATGTTTTTCAATGGCAAAAATCAATGAATATTGTAAATGCACAAACAGTAATTTCTCCGCATTGCAAGGTGCAATTCTGAAATTTTTTGCTTTTTCCTGCTCCTCTTAGCATGATAAAGAAGATTCAAAGAGAGTGAGATGCCAGCTCCTTTCGTTCAGTCAGTAGCTTCAATCATTTCTGGACGTTTTTCAATGGCAAAAATCATTGAATATTATAAATGCACAAACAGTAATTTCTCCGCATTGCAAGGTGCAATTCTGAAATTTTTTACTTTTTCCTGCTCCTCTTAGCATGATAAAGAAGATTCAAAGAGAGTGAGATGCCAGCTCCTTTCATTCAGTCAGTAGCTTCAATCATTTCTGGTATATGAATAACATGATGTTTTTCAATGGCAAAAATCAATGAATATTGTAAATGCACAAACAGTAATTTCTCCGCATTGCAAGGTGCAATTCTGAAATTTTTTGCTTTTTCCTGCTCCTCTTAGCATGATAAAGAAGATTCAAAGAGAGTGAGATGCCAGCTCCTTTCATTCAGTCAGTAGCTTCAATCATTTCTGGACGTTTTTCAATGGCAAAAATCAATGAATATTGTAAATGCACAAACAGTAATTTCTCCGCATTGCAAGGTGCAATTCTGAAATTTTTTGCTTTTTCCTGCTCCTCTTAGCATGATAAAGAAGATTCAAAGAGAGTGAGATGCCAGCTCCTTTCATTCAGTCAGTAGCTTCAATCATTTCTGGACGTTTTTCAATGGCAAAAATCAATGAATATTGTAAATGCACAAACAGTAATTTCTCCGCATTGCAAGGTGCAATTCTGAAATTTTTTGCTTTTTCCTGCTCCTCTTAGCATGATAAAGAAGATTCAAAGAGAGTGAGATGCCAGCTCCTTTCATTCAGTCAGTAGCTTCAATCATTTCTGGACGTTTTTCAATGGCAAAAATCAATGAATATTGTAAATGCACAAACAGTAATTTCTCCGCATTGCAAGGTGCAATTCTGAAATTTTTTACTTTTTCCTGCTCCTCTTAGCATGATAAAGAAGATTCAAAGAGAGTGAGATGCCAGCTCCTTTCATTCAGTCAGTAGCTTCAATCATTTCTGGTATATGAATAACATGATGTTTTTCAATCGCAAAAATCAATGAATATTGTAAATGCACAAACAGTAATTTCTCCGCATTGCAAGGTGCAATTCTGAAATTTTTTGCTTTTTCCTGCTCCGCTTAGCATGATAAAGAAGATTCAAAGAGAGTGAGATGCCAGCTCCTTTCATTCAGTCAGTAGCTTCAATCATTTCTGGATGTTTTTCAATGGCAAAAATCAATGAATATTGGAAATGCACAAACAGTAATTTCTCCGCATTGCAAGGTGCAATTCTGAAATTTTTTGCTTTTTCCTGCTCCTCTTAGCATGATAAAGAAGATTCAAAGAGAGTGAGATGCCAGCTCCTTTCCTTCAGTCAGTAGCTTCAATCATTTCTGGTATATGAATAACATGATGTTTTTCAATGGCAAAAATCAATGAATTTTGTAAATGCACAAACAGTAATTTCTCCGCATTGCAAAGCGCAATTCTGAATTTTTTTGCTTTTTCCTGCTCCTCTTAGCATGATAAAGAAGATTCAAAGAGAGTGAGATGCCAGCTCCTTTCGTTCAGTCAGTAGCTTCAATCATTTCTGGACATTTTTCAATGGCAAAAATCAATGAATATTGTAAATGCACAAACAGTAATTTCTCCGCATGGCAAGGTGCAATTCTGAAATTTTTTGCTTTTTCCTGCTCCTCTTAGCATGATAAAGAAGATTCAAAGAGAGTGAAATGCCAGCTCCTTTCATTCAGTCAGTAGCTTCAATCATTTCTGGACGTTTTTCAATGGCAAAAATCAATGAATATTGTAAATGCACAAACAGTAATTTCTCCGCATTGCAAGGTGCAATTCTGAAATTTTTTGCTTTTTCCTGCTCCTCTTAGCATGATAAAGAAGATTCAAAGAGAGTGAGATGCCAGCTCCTTTCATTCAGTCAGTAGCTTCAATCATTTCTGGACGTTTTTCAATGGCAAAAATCAATGAATATTGTAAATGCACAAACAGTAATTTCTCCGCATTGCAAGGTGCAATTCTGAAATTTTTTGCTTTTTCCTGCTCCTCTTAGAATGATAAAGAAGATTCAAAGAGAGTGAGATGCCAGCTCCTTTCCTTCAGTCAGTAGCGTCAATCATTTCTGGCATATGAATAACATGATGTTTTTCAATGGCAAAAATCAATGAATTTTGTAAATGCACAAACAGTAATTTCTCCGCATTGCAAGGCGCAATTCTGAAATTTTTTGCTTTTTCCTGCTCCTCTTAGCATGATAAAGAAGATTCAAAGAGAGTGAGATGCCAGCTCCTTTCATTCAGTCAGTAGCTTCAATCATTTCTGGACATTTTTCAATGGCAAAAATCAATGAATATTGTAAATGCACAAACAGTAATTTCTCCGCATTGCAAGGTGCAATTCTGAAATTTTTTGCTTTTTCCTGCTCCTCTTAGCATGATAAAGAAGATTCAAAGAGAGTGAGATGACAGCTCCTTTCATTCAGTCAGTAGCTTCAATCATTTCTGGACGTTTTTCAATGGCAAAAATCAATGAATATTGTAAATGCACAAACAGTAATTTCTCCGCATTGCAAGGTGCAATTCTGAAATTTTTCCTTTTTCCTGCTCCTCTTAGCATGATAAAGAAGATTCAAAGAGAGTGAGGTGCCAGCTCCTTTCATTCAGTCAGGAGCTTCAAACATTTCTGGTATATGAATAACATGTTTTTCAATGGCAAAAATCAATGAATATTGTAAATGCACAAACAGTAATTTCTCCGCATTGCAAGGTGCAATTCTGAAATTTTTTGCTTTTTCCTGCTCCTCTTAGCATGATAAAGAAGATTCAAAGAGAGTGAGATGCCAGCTCCTTTCATTCAGTCAGTAGTTTCAAACATTTCTGGACGTTTTTCAATGGCAAAAATCAATGAATATTGTAAATGCACAAACAGTAATTTCTCCGCATTGCAAGGTGCAATTCTGAAATTTTTTGTTTTTTCCTGCTCCTCTTAGCATGATAAAGAAGATTCAAAGAGAGTGAGATGCCAGCTCCTTTCATTCAGTCAGTAGCTTCAATCATTTCTGGACGTTTTTCAATGGCAAAAATCAATGAATATTGTAAATGCACAAACAGTAATTTCTCCGCATTGCAAGGTGCAATTCTGAAATTTTTTGCTCTTTCCTGCTCCTCTTAGCATGATAAACAAGATTCAAAGAGAGTGAGATGTCAGCTCCTTTCATTCAGTCAGTAGCTTCAATCATTTCTGGATGTTTTTCAATGGCAAAAATCATTGAATATTGTAAATGCACAAACAGTAATTTCTCCGCATTGCAAGGTGCAATTCTGAAATTTTTTACTTTTTCCTGCTCCTCTTAGCATGATAAAGAAGATTCAAAGAGAGTGAGATGCCAGCTCCTTTCATTCACTCAGTAGCTTCAATCATTTCTGGTATATGAATAACATGATGTTTTTCAATCGCAAAAATCAATGAATATTGTAAATGCACAAACAGTAATTTCTCCGCATTGCAAGGTGCAATTCTGAAATTTTTTGCTTTTTCCTGCTCCTCTTAGCATGATAAAGAAGATTCAAAGAGAGTGAGATGCCAGCTCCTTTCATTCAGTCAGTAGCTTCAATCATTTCTGGATGTTTTTCAATGGCAAAAATCAATGAATATTGTAAATGCACAAACAGTAATTTCTCCGCATTGCAAGGTGCAATTCTGAAATTTTTTGCTTTTTCCTGCTCCTCTTAGCATGATAAAGAAGATTCAAAGAGAGTGAGATGCCAGCTCCTTTCCTTCAGTCAGTAGCTTCAATCATTTCTGGTATATGAATAACATGATGTTTTTCAATGGCAAAAATCAATGAATTTTGTAAAATGCACAAACATTAATTTCTCCGCATTGCAAGGCGCAATTCTGAAATTTTTTGCTTTTTCCTGCTCCTCTTAGCATGATAAAGAAGATTCAAAGAGAGTGAGATGCCAGCTCCTTTCATTCAGTCAGTAGCTTCAATCATTTCTGGACATTTTTCAATGGCAAAAATCAATGAATATTGTAAATGCACAAACAGTAATTTCTCCGCATTGCAAGGTGCAATTCTGAAATTTTTTGCTTTTTCCTGCTCCTCTTAGCATGATAAAGAAGATTCAAAGAGAGTGAGATGCCAGCTCCTTTCATTCAGTCAGTAGCTTCAATCATTTCTGGACGTTTTTCAATGGCAAAAATCAATGAATATTGTAAATGCACAAACAGTAATTTCTCCGCATTGCAAGGTGCAATTCTGAAATTTTTTGCTTTTTCCTGCTCCTCTTAGCATGATAAAGAATATTCAAAGAGAGTGAGATGCCAGCTCCTTTCATTCAGTCAGTACCTTCAATCATTTCTGGACGTTTTTCAATGGCAAAAATCAATGAATATTGTAAATGCTCAAACAGTAATTTCTCCGCATTGCAAGGTGCAATTCTGAAATTTTTTGCTTTTTCCTGCTCCTCTTAGCATGATAAAGAAGATTCAAAGAGAGTGAGATGCCAGCTCCTTTCATTCAGTCAGTAGCTTCAATCATTTCTGGACGTTTTTCAATGGCAAAAATCAATGAATATTGTAAATGCACAAACTGTAATTTCTCCGCATTGCAAGGTGCAATTCTGAAATTTTTTGCTTTTTCCTGCTCCTCTTAGCATGATAAAGAAGATTCAAAGAGAGTGAGATGCCAGCTCCTTTCATTCAGTCAGTAGCTTCAATCATTTCTGGTATATGAATAACATGATGTTTTTCAATAGCAAAAATCAATGAATATTGTAAATGCACAAACAGTAATTTCTCCGCATTGCAAGGTGCAATTCTGAAATTTTTTGCTTTTTCCTGCTCCTCTTAGCATGATAAAGAAGATTCAAAGAGAGTGAGATGCCAGCTCCTTTCATTCAGTCAGTAGCTTCAATCATTTCTGGACGTTTTTCAATGGCAAAAATCAATGAATATTGTAAATGCACAAACAGTAATTTCTCCGCATTGCAAGGTGCAATTCTGAAATTTTTTGCTTTTTCCTGCTCCTCTTAGCATGATAAACAAGATTCAAAGAGAGTGAGATGCCAGCTCCTTTCATTCAGTCAGTAGCTTCAATCATTTCTGGACGTTTTTCAATGGCAAAAATCATTGAATATTGTAAATGCACAAACAGTAATTTCTCCGCATTGCAAGGTGCAATTCTGAAATTTTTTACTTTTTCCTGCTCCTCTTAGCATGATAAAGAAGATTCAAAGAGAGTGAGATGCCAGCTCCTTTCATTCAGTCTGTAGCTTCAATCATTTCTGGTATATTAATAACATGATGTTTTTCAATCGCAAAAATCAATGAATATTGTAAATGCACAAACAGTAATTTCTCCGCATTGCAAGGTGCAATTCTGAAATTTTTTGCTTTTTCCTGCTCCTCTTAGCATGATAAAGAAGATTCAAAGAGAGTGAGATGCCAGCTCCTTTCATTCAGTCAGTAGCTTCAATCATTTCTGGACGTTTTTCAATGGCAAAAATCAATGAATATTGTAAATGCACAAACAGTAATTTCTCCGCATTGCAAGGTGCAATTCTGAAATTTTTTGCTTTTTCCTGCTCCTCTTAGCATGATAAAGAAGATTCAAAGAGAGTGAGATGCCAGCTCCTTTCATTCAGTCAGTAGCTTCAATCATTTCTGGTATATGAATAACATGATGTTTTTCAATGGCAAAAATCAATGAATATTGTAAATGCACAAACAGTAATTTCTCCGCATTGCAAGGTGCAATTCTGAAATTTTTTGCTTTTTCCTGCTCCTCTTAGCATGATAAAGAAGATTCAAAGAGAGTGAGATGCCAGCTCCTTTCATTCAGTCAGTAGCTTCAATCATTTCTGGACGTTTTTCCATGGCAAAAATCAATGAATATTGTAAATGCACAAACAGTAATTTCTCCGCATTGCAAGGTGCAATTCTGAAATTTTTTGCTTTTTCCTGCTCCTCTTAGCATGATAAAGAAGATTCAAAGAGAGTGAGATGCCAGCTCCTTTCATTCAGTCAGTAGCTTCAATCATTTCTGGACGTTTTTCAATGGTAAAAATCAATGAATATTGTAAATGCACAAACAGTAATTTCTCCACTTTGCAAGGTGCAATTCTGAAATTTTTTGCTTTTTCCTGCTCCTCTTAGCATGATAAAGAAGATTCAAAGAGAGTGAGATGCCAGCTCCTTTCATTCAGTCAGTAGCTTCAAACATTTCTGGTATATGAATAACATGATGTTTTTCAATGGCAAAAATCAATGAATATTGTAAATGCACAAACAGTAATTTCTCCGCATTGCAAGGTGCAAGTCTGAAATTTTTTGCTTTTTCCTGCTCCTCTTAGCATGATAAAGAAGATTCAAAGAGAGTGAGATGCCAGCTACTTTCATTCAGTCAGTAGCTTCAATCATTTCTGGACGTTTTTCAATGGTAAAAATCAATGAATATTGTAAATGCACAAACAGTAATTTCTCCACATTGCAAGGTGCAATTCTGAAATTTTTTGCTTTTTCCTGCTCCTCTTAGCATGATAAAGAAGATTCAAAGAGAGTGAGATGCCAACTCCTTTCATTCAGTCAGTAGCTTCAAACATTTCTGGTATATGAATAACATGATGTTTTTCAATGGCAAAAATCAATGAATATTGTAAATGCACAAACAGTAATTTCTCCGCATTGCAAGGTGCAATTCTGAAATTTTTTGCTTTTTCCTGCTCCTCTTAGCATGATAAAGAAGATTCAAAGAGAGTGAGATGCCAGCTCCTTTCATTCAGTCAGTAGCTTCAATCATTTCTGGACGTTTTTCAATGGCAAAAATCAATGAATATTGTAAATGCACAAACAGTAATTTCTCCGCATTGCAAGGTGCAATTCTGAAATTTTTTGCTTTTTCCTGCTCCTCTTAGCATGATAAAGAAGATTCAAAGAGAGTGAGATGCCAGCTCCTTTCATTCAGTCAGTACCTTCAATCATTTCTGGACGTTTTTCAATGGCAAAAATCAATGAATATTGTAAATGCACAAACAGTAATTTCTCCGCATTGCAAGGTGCAATTCTGAAATTTTTTGCTTTTTCCCGCTCCTCTTAGCATGATAAAGAAGATTCAAAGAGAGTGAGGTGCCAGCTCCTTTCATTCAGTCAGTAGCTTCAAACATTTCTGGTATATGAATAACATGTTTTTCAATGGCAAAAATCAATGAATATTGTAAATGCACAAACAGTAATTTCTCCGCATTGCAAGGTGCAATTCTGAAATTTTTTGCTTTTTCCTGCTCCTCTTAGCATGATAAAGAAGATTCAAAGAGAGTGAGATGCCAGCTCCTTTCATTCAGTCAGTAGCTTCAATCATTTCTGGACGTTTTTCAATGGCAAAAATCAATGAATATTGTAAATGCACAAACAGTAATTTCTCCGCATTGCAAGGTGCAATTCTGAAATTTTTTGCTTTTTCCTGCTCCTCTTAGCATGATAAAGAAGATTCAAAGAGAGTGAGATGCCAGCTCCTTTCATTCAGTCAGTAGCTTCAATCATTTCTGGACGTTTTTCAATGGCAAAAATCAATGAATATTGTAAATGCACAAACAGTAATTTCTCCGCATTGCAAGGTGCAATTCTGAAATTTTTTGCTTTTTCCTGCTCCTCTTAGCATGATAAAGAAGATTCAAAGAGAGTGAGATGCCAGCTCCTTTGATTCAGTCAGTAGCTTCAAACATTTCTGGTATATGAATAACATGATGTTTTTCAATGGCAAAAATCAATGAATATTGTAAATGCACAAACAGTAATTTCTCCGCATTGCAAGGTGCAAGTCTGAAATTTTTTGCTTTTTCCTGCTCCTCTTAGCATGATAAAGAAGATTCAAAGAGAGTGAGATGCCAGCTACTTTCATTCAGTCAGTAGCTTCAATCATTTCTGGACGTTTTTCAATGGTAAAAATCAATGAATATTGTAAATGCACAAACAGTAATTTCTCCACATTGCAAGGTGCAATTCTGAAATTTTTTGCTTTTTCCTGCTCCTCTTAGCATGATAAAGAAGATTCAAAGAGAGTGAGATGCCAGCTCCTTTCATTCAGTCAGTAGCTTCAAACATTTCTGGTATATGAATAACATGATGTTTTTCAATGGCAAAAATCAATGAATATTGTAAATGCACAAACAGTAATTTCTCCGCATTGCAAGGTGCAAGTCTGAAATTTTTTGCTTTTTCCTGCTCCTCTTAGCATGATAAAGAAGATTCAAAGAGAGTGAGATGCCAGCTACTTTCATTCAGTCAGTAGCTTCAATCATTTCTGGACGTTTTTCAATGGTAAAAATCAATGAATATTGTAAATGCACAAACAGTAATTTCTCCACATTGCAAGGTGCAATTCTGAAATTTTTTGCTTTTTCCTGCTCCTCTTAGCATGATAAAGAAGATTCAAAGAGAGTGAGATGCCAGCTCCTTTCATTCAGTCAGTAGCTTCAAACATTTCTGGTATATGAATAACATGATGTTTTTCAATGGCAAAAATCAATGAATATTGTAAATGCACAAACAGTAATTTCTCCGCATTGCAAGGTGCAATTCTGAAATTTTTTGCTTTTTCCTGCTCCTCTTAGCATGATAAAGAAGATTCAAAGAGAGTGAGATGCCAGCTCCTTTCATTCAGTCAGTAGCTTCAATCATTTCTGGACGTTTTTCAATGGCAAAAATCAATGAATATTGTAAATGCACAAACAGTAATTTCTCCGCATTGCAAGGTGCAATTCTGAAATTTTTTGCTTTTTCCTGCTCCTCTTAGCATGATAAAGAAGATTCAAAGAGAGTGAGATGTCAGCTCCTTTCATTCAGTCAGTAGCTTCAAACATTTCTGGTATATGAATAACATGATATTTTTCAATGGCAAAAATCAATGAATATTGTAAATGCACAAACAGTAATTTCTCCGCATTGCAAGGTGCAATTCTGAAATTTTTTGCTTTTTCCTGCTCCTCTTAGCATGATAAAGAAGATTCAAAGAGAGTGAGATGCCAGCTCCTTTCATTCAGTCAGTAGCTTCAATCATTTCTGGACGTTTTTCAATGGCAAAAATCAATGAATATTGTAAATGCACAAACAGTAATTTCTCCGCATTGCAAGGTGCAATTCTGAAATTTTTTGCTTTTTCCTGCTCCTCTTAGCATGATAAAGAGGATTCAAAGAGAGTGAGATGCCAGCTCCTTTCATTCAGTCAGTAGCTTCAATCATTTCTGGACGTTTTTCAATGGCAAAAATCAATGAATATTGTAAATGCACAAACAGTAATTTCTCCGCATTGCAAGGTGCAATTCTGAAATTTTTTGCTTTTTCCTGCTCCTCTTAGCATGATAAAGAAGATTCAAAGAGAGTGAGATGCCAGCTCCTTTCATTCAGTCAGTAGCTTCAAACATTTCTGGTATATGAATAACATGATGTTTTTCAATGGCAAAAATCAATGAATATTGTAAATGCACAAACAGTAATTTCTCCGCATTGCAAGGTGCAAGTCTGAAATTTTTTGCTTTTTCCTGCTCCTCTTAGCATGATAAAGAAGATTCAAAGAGAGTGAGATGCCAGCTACTTTCATTCAGTCAGTAGCTTCAATCATTTCTGGACGTTTTTCAATGGTAAAAATCAATGAATATTGTAAATGCACAAACAGTAATTTCTCCACATTGCAATGTGCAATTCTAAAATTTTTTGCTTTTTCCTGCTCCTCTTAGCATGATAAAGAAGATTCAAAGAGAGTGAGATGCCTGCTCCTTTCATTCAGTCAGTAGCTTCAAACATTTCTGGTATATGAATAACATGATGTTTTTCAATGGCAAAAATCAATGAATATTGTAAATGCACAAACAGTAATTTCTCCGCATTGCAAAGCGCAATTCTGAATTTTTTTGCTTTTTCCTGCTCCTCTTAGCATGATAAAGAAGATTCAAAGAGAGTGAGATGCCAGCTCCTTTCGTTCAGTCAGTAGCTTCAATCATTTCTGGACATTTTTCAATGGCAAAAATCAATGAATATTGTAAATGCACAAACAGTAATTTCTCCGCATGGCAAGGTGCAATTCTGAAATTTTTTGCTTTTTCCTGCTCCTCTTAGCATGATAAAGAAGATTCAAAGAGAGTGAAATGCCAGCTCCTTTCATTCAGTCAGTAGCTTCAATCATTTCTGGACGTTTTTCAATGGCAAAAATCAATGAATATTGTAAATGCACAAACAGTAATTTCTCCGCATTGCAAGGTGCAATTCTGAAATTTTTTGCTTTTTCCTGCTCCTCTTAGCATGATAAAGAAGATTCAAAGAGAGTGAGATGCCAGCTCCTTTCATTCAGTCAGTAGCTTCAATCATTTCTGGACGTTTTTCAATGGCAAAAATCAATGAATATTGTAAATGCACAAACAGTAATTTCTCCGCATTGCAAGGTGCAATTCTGAAATTTTTTGCTTTTTCCTGCTCCTCTTAGAATGATAAAGAAGATTCAAAGAGAGTGAGATGCCAGCTCCTTTCCTTCAGTCAGTAGCGTCAATCATTTCTGGCATATGAATAACATGATGTTTTTCAATGGCAAAAATCAATGAATTTTGTAAATGCACAAACAGTAATTTCTCCGCATTGCAAGGCGCAATTCTGAAATTTTTTGCTTTTTCCTGCTCCTCTTAGCATGATAAAGAAGATTCAAAGAGAGTGAGATGCCAGCTCCTTTCATTCAGTCAGTAGCTTCAATCATTTCTGGACATTTTTCAATGGCAAAAATCAATGAATATTGTAAATGCACAAACAGTAATTTCTCCGCATTGCAAGGTGCAATTCTGAAATTTTTTGCTTTTTCCTGCTCCTCTTAGCATGATAAAGAAGATTCAAAGAGAGTGAGATGACAGCTCCTTTCATTCAGTCAGTAGCTTCAATCATTTCTGGACGTTTTTCAATGGCAAAAATCAATGAATATTGTAAATGCACAAACAGTAATTTCTCCGCATTGCAAGGTGCAATTCTGAAATTTTTCCTTTTTCCTGCTCCTCTTAGCATGATAAAGAAGATTCAAAGAGAGTGAGGTGCCAGCTCCTTTCATTCAGTCAGGAGCTTCAAACATTTCTGGTATATGAATAACATGTTTTTCAATGGCAAAAATCAATGAATATTGTAAATGCACAAACAGTAATTTCTCCGCATTGCAAGGTGCAATTCTGAAATTTTTTGCTTTTTCCTGCTCCTCTTAGCATGATAAAGAAGATTCAAAGAGAGTGAGATGCCAGCTCCTTTCATTCAGTCAGTAGTTTCAAACATTTCTGGACGTTTTTCAATGGCAAAAATCAATGAATATTGTAAATGCACAAACAGTAATTTCTCCGCATTGCAAGGTGCAATTCTGAAATTTTTTGTTTTTTCCTGCTCCTCTTAGCATGATAAAGAAGATTCAAAGAGAGTGAGATGCCAGCTCCTTTCATTCAGTCAGTAGCTTCAATCATTTCTGGACGTTTTTCAATGGCAAAAATCAATGAATATTGTAAATGCACAAACAGTAATTTCTCCGCATTGCAAGGTGCAATTCTGAAATTTTTTGCTCTTTCCTGCTCCTCTTAGCATGATAAACAAGATTCAAAGAGAGTGAGATGTCAGCTCCTTTCATTCAGTCAGTAGCTTCAATCATTTCTGGATGTTTTTCAATGGCAAAAATCATTGAATATTGTAAATGCACAAACAGTAATTTCTCCGCATTGCAAGGTGCAATTCTGAAATTTTTTACTTTTTCCTGCTCCTCTTAGCATGATAAAGAAGATTCAAAGAGAGTGAGATGCCAGCTCCTTTCATTCACTCAGTAGCTTCAATCATTTCTGGTATATGAATAACATGATGTTTTTCAATCGCAAAAATCAATGAATATTGTAAATGCACAAACAGTAATTTCTCCGCATTGCAAGGTGCAATTCTGAAATTTTTTGCTTTTTCCTGCTCCTCTTAGCATGATAAAGAAGATTCAAAGAGAGTGAGATGCCAGCTCCTTTCATTCAGTCAGTAGCTTCAATCATTTCTGGATGTTTTTCAATGGCAAAAATCAATGAATATTGTAAATGCACAAACAGTAATTTCTCCGCATTGCAAGGTGCAATTCTGAAATTTTTTGCTTTTTCCTGCTCCTCTTAGCATGATAAAGAAGATTCAAAGAGAGTGAGATGCCAGCTCCTTTCCTTCAGTCAGTAGCTTCAATCATTTCTGGTATATGAATAACATGATGTTTTTCAATGGCAAAAATCAATGAATTTTGTAAAATGCACAAACATTAATTTCTCCGCATTGCAAGGCGCAATTCTGAAATTTTTTGCTTTTTCCTGCTCCTCTTAGCATGATAAAGAAGATTCAAAGAGAGTGAGATGCCAGCTCCTTTCATTCAGTCAGTAGCTTCAATCATTTCTGGACATTTTTCAATGGCAAAAATCAATGAATATTGTAAATGCACAAACAGTAATTTCTCCGCATTGCAAGGTGCAATTCTGAAATTTTTTGCTTTTTCCTGCTCCTCTTAGCATGATAAAGAAGATTCAAAGAGAGTGAGATGCCAGCTCCTTTCATTCAGTCAGTAGCTTCAATCATTTCTGGACGTTTTTCAATGGCAAAAATCAATGAATATTGTAAATGCACAAACAGTAATTTTTCCGCATTGCAAGGTGCAATTCTGAAATTTTTTGCTTTTTCCTGCTCCTCTTAGCATGATAAAGAATATTCAAAGAGAGTGAGATGCCAGCTCCTTTCATTCAGTCAGTACCTTCAATCATTTCTGGACGTTTTTCAATGGCAAAAATCAATGAATATTGTAAATGCACAAACAGTAATTTCTCCGCATTGCAAGGTGCAATTCTGAAATTTTTTGCTTTTTCCTGCTCCTCTTAGCATGATAAAGAAGATTCAAAGAGAGTGAGATGCCAGCTCCTTTCATTCAGTCAGTAGCTTCAATCATTTCTGGACGTTTTTCAATGGCAAAAATCAATGAATATTGTAAATGCACAAACTGTAATTTCTCCGCATTGCAAGGTGCAATTCTGAAATTTTTTGCTTTTTCCTGCTCCTCTTAGCATGATAAAGAAGATTCAAAGAGAGTGAGATGCCAGCTCCTTTCATTCAGTCAGTAGCTTCAATCATTTCTGGTATATGAATAACATGATGTTTTTCAATAGCAAAAATCAATGAATATTGTAAATGCACAAACAGTAATTTCTCCGCATTGCAAGGTGCAATTCTGAAATTTTTTGCTTTTTCCTGCTCCTCTTAGCATGATAAAGAAGATTCAAAGAGAGTGAGATGCCAGCTCCTTTCATTCAGTCAGTAGCTTCAATCATTTCTGGACGTTTTTCAATGGCAAAAATCAATGAATATTGTAAATGCACAAACAGTAATTTCTCCGCATTGCAAGGTGCAATTCTGAAATTTTTTGCTTTTTCCTGCTCCTCTTAGCATGATAAACAAGATTCAAAGAGAGTGAGATGCCAGCTCCTTTCATTCAGTCAGTAGCTTCAATCATTTCTGGACGTTTTTCAATGGCAAAAATCATTGAATATTGTAAATGCACAAACAGTAATTTCTCCGCATTGCAAGGTGCAATTCTGAAATTTTTTACTTTTTCCTGCTCCTCTTAGCATGATAAAGAAGATTCAAAGAGAGTGAGATGCCAGCTCCTTTCATTCAGTCTGTAGCTTCAATCATTTCTGGTATATTAATAACATGATGTTTTTCAATCGCAAAAATCAATGAATATTGTAAATGCACAAACAGTAATTTCTCCGCATTGCAAGGTGCAATTCTGAAATTTTTTGCTTTTTCCTGCTCCTCTTAGCATGATAAAGAAGATTCAAAGAGAGTGAGATGCCAGCTCCTTTCATTCAGTCAGTAGCTTCAATCATTTCTGGACGTTTTTCAATGGCAAAAATCAATGAATATTGTAAATGCACAAACAGTAATTTCTCCGCATTGCAAGGTGCAATTCTGAAATTTTTTGCTTTTTCCTGCTCCTCTTAGCATGATAAAGAAGATTCAAAGAGAGTGAGATGCCAGCTCCTTTCATTCAGTCAGTAGCTTCAATCATTTCTGGTATATGAATAACATGATGTTTTTCAATGGCAAAAATCAATGAATATTGTAAATGCACAAACAGTAATTTCTCCGCATTGCAAGGTGCAATTCTGAAATTTTTTGCTTTTTCCTGCTCCTCTTAGCATGATAAAGAAGATTCAAAGAGAGTGAGATGCCAGCTCCTTTCATTCAGTCAGTAGCTTCAATCATTTCTGGACGTTTTTCCATGGCAAAAATCAATGAATATTGTAAATGCACAAACAGTAATTTCTCCGCATTGCAAGGTGCAATTCTGAAATTTTTTGCTTTTTCCTGCTCCTCTTAGCATGATAAAGAAGATTCAAAGAGAGTGAGATGCCAGCTCCTTTCATTCAGTCAGTAGCTTCAATCATTTCTGGACGTTTTTCAATGGTAAAAATCAATGAATATTGTAAATGCACAAACAGTAATTTCTCCACTTTGCAAGGTGCAATTCTGAAATTTTTTGCTTTTTCCTGCTCCTCTTAGCATGATAAAGAAGATTCAAAGAGAGTGAGATGCCAGCTCCTTTCATTCAGTCAGTAGCTTCAAACATTTCTGGTATATGAATAACATGATGTTTTTCAATGGCAAAAATCAATGAATATTGTAAATGCACAAACAGTAATTTCTCCGCATTGCAAGGTGCAAGTCTGAAATTTTTTGCTTTTTCCTGCTCCTCTTAGCATGATAAAGAAGATTCAAAGAGAGTGAGATGCCAGCTACTTTCATTCAGTCAGTAGCTTCAATCATTTCTGGACGTTTTTCAATGGTAAAAATCAATGAATATTGTAAATGCACAAACAGTAATTTCTCCACATTGCAAGGTGCAATTCTGAAATTTTTTGCTTTTTCCTGCTCCTCTTAGCATGATAAAGAAGATTCAAAGAGAGTGAGATGCCAACTCCTTTCATTCAGTCAGTAGCTTCAAACATTTCTGGTATATGAATAACATGATGTTTTTCAATGGCAAAAATCAATGAATATTGTAAATGCACAAACAGTAATTTCTCCGCATTGCAAGGTGCAATTCTGAAAATTTTTGCTTTTTCCTGCTCCTCTTAGCATGATAAAGAAGATTCAAAGAGAGTGAGATGCCAGCTCCTTTCATTCAGTCAGTAGCTTCAATCATTTCTGGACGTTTTTCAATGGCAAAAATCAATGAATATTGTAAATGCACAAACAGTAATTTCTCCGCATTGCAAGGTGCAATTCTGAAATTTTTTGCTTTTTCCTGCTCCTCTTAGCATGATAAAGAAGATTCAAAGAGAGTGAGATGCCAGCTCCTTTCATTCAGTCAGTACCTTCAATCATTTCTGGACGTTTTTCAATGGCAAAAATCAATGAATATTGTAAATGCACAAACAGTAATTTCTCCGCATTGCAAGGTGCAATTCTGAAATTTTTTGCTTTTTCCCGCTCCTCTTAGCATGATAAAGAAGATTCAAAGAGAGTGAGGTGCCAGCTCCTTTCATTCAGTCAGTAGCTTCAAACATTTCTGGTATATGAATAACATGTTTTTCAATGGCAAAAATCAATGAATATTGTAAATGCACAAACAGTAATTTCTCCGCATTGCAAGGTGCAATTCTGAAATTTTTTGCTTTTTCCTGCTCCTCTTAGCATGATAAAGAAGATTCAAAGAGAGTGAGATGCCAGCTCCTTTCATTCAGTCAGTAGCTTCAATCATTTCTGGACGTTTTTCAATGGCAAAAATCAATGAATATTGTAAATGCACAAACAGTAATTTCTCCGCATTGCAAGGTGCAATTCTGAAATTTTTTGCTTTTTCCTGCTCCTCTTAGCATGATAAAGAAGATTCAAAGAGAGTGAGATGCCAGCTCCTTTCATTCAGTCAGTAGCTTCAATCATTTCTGGACGTTTTTCAATGGCAAAAATCAATGAATATTGTAAATGCACAAACAGTAATTTCTCCGCATTGCAAGGTGCAATTCTGAAATTTTTTGCTTTTTCCTGCTCCTCTTAGCATGATAAAGAAGATTCAAAGAGAGTGAGATGCCAGCTCCTTTGATTCAGTCAGTAGCTTCAAACATTTCTGGTATATGAATAACATGATGTTTTTCAATGGCAAAAATCAATGAATATTGTAAATGCACAAACAGTAATTTCTCCGCATTGCAAGGTGCAAGTCTGAAATTTTTTGCTTTTTCCTGCTCCTCTTAGCATGATAAAGAAGATTCAAAGAGAGTGAGATGCCAGCTACTTTCATTCAGTCAGTAGCTTCAATCATTTCTGGACGTTTTTCAATGGTAAAAATCAATGAATATTGTAAATGCACAAACAGTAATTTCTCCACATTGCAAGGTGCAATTCTGAAATTTTTTGCTTTTTCCTGCTCCTCTTAGCATGATAAAGAAGATTCAAAGAGAGTGAGATGCCAGCTCCTTTCATTCAGTCAGTAGCTTCAAACATTTCTGGTATATGAATAACATGATGTTTTTCAATGGCAAAAATCAATGAATATTGTAAATGCACAAACAGTAATTTCTCCGCATTGCAAGGTGCAAGTCTGAAATTTTTTGCTTTTTCCTGCTCCTCTTAGCATGATAAAGAAGATTCAAAGAGAGTGAGATGCCAGCTACTTTCATTCAGTCAGTAGCTTCAATCATTTCTGGACGTTTTTCAATGGTAAAAATCAATGAATATTGTAAATGCACAAACAGTAATTTCTCCACATTGCAAGGTGCAATTCTGAAATTTTTTGCTTTTTCCTGCTCCTCTTAGCATGATAAAGAAGATTCAAAGAGAGTGAGATGCCAGCTCCTTTCATTCAGTCAGTAGCTTCAAACATTTCTGGTATATGAATAACATGATGTTTTTCAATGGCAAAAATCAATGAATATTGTAAATGCACAAACAGTAATTTCTCCGCATTGCAAGGTGCAATTCTGAAATTTTTTGCTTTTTCCTGCTCCTCTTAGCATGATAAAGAAGATTCAAAGAGAGTGAGATGCCAGCTCCTTTCATTCAGTCAGTAGCTTCAATCATTTCTGGACGTTTTTCAATGGCAAAAATCAATGAATATTGTAAATGCACAAACAGTAATTTCTCCGCATTGCAAGGTGCAATTCTGAAATTTTTTGCTTTTTCCTGCTCCTCTTAGCATGATAAAGAAGATTCAAAGAGAGTGAGATGTCAGCTCCTTTCATTCAGTCAGTAGCTTCAAACATTTCTGGTATATGAATAACATGATATTTTTCAATGGCAAAAATCAATGAATATTGTAAATGCACAAACAGTAATTTCTCCGCATTGCAAGGTGCAATTCTGAAATTTTTTGCTTTTTCCTGCTCCTCTTAGCATGATAAAGAAGATTCAAAGAGAGTGAGATGCCAGCTCCTTTCATTCAGTCAGTAGCTTCAATCATTTCTGGACGTTTTTCAATGGCAAAAATCAATGAATATTGTAAATGCACAAACAGTAATTTCTCCGCATTGCAAGGTGCAATTCTGAAATTTTTTGCTTTTTCCTGCTCCTCTTAGCATGATAAAGAGGATTCAAAGAGAGTGAGATGCCAGCTCCTTTCATTCAGTCAGTAGCTTCAATCATTTCTGGACGTTTTTCAATGGCAAAAATCAATGAATATTGTAAATGCACAAACAGTAATTTCTCCGCATTGCAAGGTGCAATTCTGAAATTTTTTGCTTTTTCCTGCTCCTCTTAGCATGATAAAGAAGATTCAAAGAGAGTGAGATGCCAGCTCCTTTCATTCAGTCAGTAGCTTCAAACATTTCTGGTATATGAATAACATGATGTTTTTCAATGGCAAAAATCAATGAATATTGTAAATGCACAAACAGTAATTTCTCCGCATTGCAAGGTGCAAGTCTGAAATTTTTTGCTTTTTCCTGCTCCTCTTAGCATGATAAAGAAGATTCAAAGAGAGTGAGATGCCAGCTACTTTCATTCAGTCAGTAGCTTCAATCATTTCTGGACGTTTTTCAATGGTAAAAATCAATGAATATTGTAAATGCACAAACAGTAATTTCTCCACATTGCAATGTGCAATTCTAAAATTTTTTGCTTTTTCCTGCTCCTCTTAGCATGATAAAGAAGATTCAAAGAGAGTGAGATGCCTGCTCCTTTCATTCAGTCAGTAGCTTCAAACATTTCTGGTATATGAATAACATGATGTTTTTCAATGGCAAAAATCAATGAATATTGTAAATGCACAAACAGTAATTTCTCCGCATTGCAAGGTGCAATTCTGAAATTTTTTGCTTTTTCCTGCTCCTCTTAGCATGATAAAGAAGATTCAAAGAGAGTGAGATGCCAACTCCTTTCATTCAGTCAGTAGCTTCAAACATTTCTGGTATATGAATAACATGATGTTTTTCAATGGCAAAAATCAATGAATATTGTAAATGCACAAACAGTAATTTCTCCGCATTGCAAGGTGCAATTCTGAAATTTTTTGCTTTTTCCTGCTCCTCTTAGCATGATAAAGAAGATTCAAAGAGAGTGAGATGCCAGCTCCTTTCATTCAGTCAGTAGCTTCAATCATTTCTGGACGTTTTTCAATGGCAAAAATCAATGAATATTGTAAATGCACAAACAGTAATTTCTCCGCATTGCAAGGTGCAATTCTGAAATTTTTTGCTTTTTCCTGCTCCTCTTAGCATGATAAAGAAGATTCAAAGAGAGTGAGATGCCAGCTCCTTTCATTCAGTCAGTACCTTCAATCATTTCTGGACGTTTTTCAATGGCAAAAATCAATGAATATTGTAAATGCACAAACAGTAATTTCTCCGCATTGCAAGGTGCAATTCTGAAATTTTTTGCTTTTTCCCGCTCCTCTTAGCATGATAAAGAAGATTCAAAGAGAGTGAGGTGCCAGCTCCTTTCATTCAGTCAGTAGCTTCAAACATTTCTGGTATATGAATAACATGTTTTTCAATGGCAAAAATCAATGAATATTGTAAATGCACAAACAGTAATTTCTCCGCATTGCAAGGTGCAATTCTGAAATTTTTTGCTTTTTCCTGCTCCTCTTAGCATGATAAAGAAGATTCAAAGAGAGTGAGATGCCAGCTCCTTTCATTCAATCAGTAGCTTCAATCATTTCTGGACGTTTTTCAATGGCAAAAATCAATGAATATTGTATATGCACAAACAGTAATTTCTCCGCATTGCAAGGTGCAATTCTGAAATTTTTTGCTTTTTCCTGCTCCTCTTAGCATGATAAAGAAGATTCAAAGAGAGTGAGATGCCAGCTCCTTTCATTCAGTCAGTAGCTTCAATCATTTCTGGACGTTTTTCAATGGCAAAAATCAATGAATATTGTAAATGCACAAACAGTAATTTCTCCGCATTGCAAGGTGCAATTCTGAATTTTTTTGCTTTTTCCTGCTCCTCTTAGCATGATAAAGAAGATTCAAAGAGAGTGAGATGCCAGCTCCTTTGATTCAGTCAGTAGCTTCAAACATTTCTGGTATATGAATAACATGATGTTTTTCAATGGCAAAAATCAATGAATATTGTAAATGCACAAACAGTAATTTCTCCGCATTGCAAGGTGCAAGTCAGAAATTTTTTGCTTTTTCCTGCTCCTCTTAGCATGATAAAGAAGATTCAAAGAGAGTGAGATGCCAGCTACTTTCATTCAGTCAGTAGCTTCAATCATTTCTGGACGTTTTTCAATGGTAAAAATCAATGAATATTGTAAATGCACAAACAGTAATTTCTCCACATTGCAAGGTGCAATTCTGAATTTTTTTGCTTTTTCCTGCTCCTCTTAGCATGATAAAGAAGATTCAAAGAGAGTGAGATGCCAGCTCCTTTCATTCAGTCAGTAGCTTCAAACATTTCTGGTATATGAATAACATGATGTTTTTCAATGGCAAAAATCAATGAATATTGTAAATGCACAAACAGTAATTTCTCCGCATTGCAAGGTGCAAGTCTGAAATTTTTTGCTTTTTCCTGCTCCTCTTAGCATGATAAAGAAGATTCAAAGAGAGTGAGATGCCAGCTACTTTCATTCAGTCAGTAGCTTCAATCATTTCTGGACGTTTTTCAATGGTAAAAATCAATGAATATTGTAAATGCACAAACAGTAATTTCTCCACATTGCAAGGTGCAATTCTGAAATTTTTTGCTTTTTCCTGCTCCTCTTAGCATGATAAAGAAGATTCAAAGAGAGTGAGATGCCAGCTCCTTTCATTCAGTCAGTAGCTTCAAACATTTCTGGTATATGAATAACATGATGTTTTTCAATGGCAAAAATCAATGAATATTGTAAATGCACAAACAGTAATTTCTCCACATTGCAAGGTGCAATTCTGAAATTTTTTGCTTTTTCCTGCTCCTCTTAGCATGATAAAGAAGATTCAAAGAGAGTGAGATGCCAGCTCCTTTCATTCAGTCAGTAGCTTCAAACATTTCTGGTATATGAATAACATGATGTTTTTCAATGGCAAAAATCAATGAATATTGTAAATGCACAAACAGTAATTTCTCCGCATTGCAAGGTGCAATTCTGAAATTTTTTGCTTTTTCCTGCTCCTCTTAGCATGATAAAGAAGATTCAAAGAGAGTGAGATGCCAGCTCCTTTCATTCAGTTAGTAGCTTCAATCATTTCTGGACGTTTTTCAATGGCAAAAATCAATGAATATTGTAAATGCACAAACAGTAATTTCTCCGCATTGCAAGGTGCAATTCTGAAATTTTTTGCTTTTTCCTGCTCCTCTTAGCATGATAAAGAAGATTCAAAGAGAGTGAGATGTCAGCTCCTTTCATTCAGTCAGTAGCTTCAAACATTTCTGGTATATGAATAACATGATGTTTTTCAATGGCAAAAATCAATGAATATTGTAAATGCACAAACAGTAATTTCTCCACATTGCAAGGTGCAATTCTGAAATTTTTTGCTTTTTCCTGCTCCTCTTAGCATGATAAAGAAGATTCAAAGAGAGTGAGATGCCAGCTCCTTTCATTCAGTCAGTAGCTTCAAACATTTCTGGTATATGAATAACATGATGTTTTTCAATGGCAAAAATCAATGAATATTGTAAATGCACAAACAGTAATTTCTCCGCATTGCAAGGTGCAATTCTGAAATTTTTTGCTTTTTCCTGCTCCTCTTAGCATGATAAAGAAGATTCAAAGAGAGTGAGATGCCAGCTCCTTTCATTCAGTCAGTAGCTTCAATCATTTCTGGACGTTTTTCAATGGCAAAAATCAATGAATATTGTAAATGCACAAACAGTAATTTCTCCGCATTGCAAGGTGCAATTCTGAAATTTTTTGCTTTTTCCTGCTCCTCTTAGCATGATAAAGAAGATTCAAAGAGAGTGAGATGTCAGCTCCTTTCATTCAGTCAGTAGCTTCAAACATTTCTAGTATATGAATAACATGATGTTTTTCAATGGCAAAAATCAATGAATATTGTAAATGCACAAACAGTAATTTCTCCGCATTGCAAGGTGCAATTCTGAAATTTTTTGCTTTTTCCTGCTCCTCTTAGCATGATAAAGAAGATTCAAAGAGAGTGAGATGCCAGCTCCTTTCATTCAGTCAGTAGCTTCAATCATTTCTGGACGTTTTTCAATGGCAAAAATCAATGAATATTGTAAATGCACAAACAGTAATTTCTCCGCATTGCAAGGTGCAATTCTGAAATTTTTTGCTTTTTCCCGCTCCTCTTAGCATGATAAAGAAGATTCAAAGAGAGTGAGGTGCCAGCTCCTTTCATTCAGTCAGTAGCTTCAAACATTTCTGGTATATGAATAACATGTTTTTCAATGGCAAAAATCAATGAATATTGTAAATGCACAAACAGTAATTTCTCCGCATTGCAAGGTGCAATTCTGAAATTTTTTGCTTTTTCCTGCTCCTCTTAGCATGATAAAGAAGATTCAAAGAGAGTGAGATGCCAGCTCCTTTCATTCAGTCAGTAGCTTCAATCATTTCTGGACGTTTTTCAATGGCAAAAATCAATGAATATTGTAAATGCACAAACAGTAATTTCTCCGCATTGCAAGGTGCAATTCTGAAATTTTTTGCTTTTTCCTGCTCCTCTTAGCATGATAAAGAAGATTCAAAGAGAGTGAGATGCCAGCTCCTTTCATTCAGTCAGTAGCTTCAATCATTTCTGGACGTTTTTCAATGGCAAAAATCAATGAATATTGTAAATGCACAAACAGTAATTTCTCCGCATTGCAAGGTGCAATTCTGAAATTTTTTGCTTTTTCCTGCTCCTCTTAGCATGATAAAGAAGATTCAAAGAGAGTGAGATGCCAGCTCCTTTGATTCAGTCAGTAGCTTCAAACATTTCTGGTATATGAATAACATGATGTTTTTCAATGGCAAAAATCAATGAATATTGTAAATGCACAAACAGTAATTTCTCCGCATTGCAAGGTGCAAGTCTGAAATTTTTTGCTTTTTCCTGCTCCTCTTAGCATGATAAAGAAGATTCAAAGAGAGTGAGATGCCAGCTACTTTCATTCAGTCAGTAGCTTCAATCATTTCTGGACGTTTTTCAATGGTAAAAATCAATGAATATTGTAAATGCACAAACAGTAATTTCTCCACATTGCAAGGTGCAATTCTGAAATTTTTTGCTTTTTCCTGCTCCTCTTAGCATGATAAAGAAGATTCAAAGAGAGTGAGATGCCAGCTCCTTTCATTCAGTCAGTAGCTTCAAACATTTCTGGTATATGAATAACATGATGTTTTTCAATGGCAAAAATCAATGAATATTGTAAATGCACAAACAGTAATTTCTCCGCATTGCAAGGTGCAAGTCTGAAATTTTTTGCTTTTTCCTGCTCCTCTTAGCATGATAAAGAAGATTCAAAGAGAGTGAGATGCCAGCTACTTTCATTCAGTCAGTAGCTTCAATCATTTCTGGACGTTTTTCAATGGTAAAAATCAATGAATATTGTAAATGCACAAACAGTAATTTCTCCACATTGCAAGGTGCAATTCTGAAATTTTTTGCTTTTTCCTGCTCCTCTTAGCATGATAAAGAAGATTCAAAGAGAGTGAGATGCCAGCTCCTTTCATTCAGTCAGTAGCTTCAAACATTTCTGGTATATGAATAACATGATGTTTTTCAATGGCAAAAATCAATGAATATTGTAAATGCACAAACAGTAATTTCTCCGCATTGCAAGGTGCAATTCTGAAATTTTTTGCTTTTTCCTGCTCCTCTTAGCATGATAAAGAAGATTCAAAGAGAGTGAGATGCCAGCTCCTTTCATTCAGTCAGTAGCTTCAATCATTTCTGGACGTTTTTCAATGGCAAAAATCAATGAATATTGTAAATGCACAAACAGTAATTTCTCCGCATTGCAAGGTGCAATTCTGAAATTTTTTGCTTTTTCCTGCTCCTCTTAGCATGATAAAGAAGATTCAAAGAGAGTGAGATGTCAGCTCCTTTCATTCAGTCAGTAGCTTCAAACATTTCTGGTATATGAATAACATGATGTTTTTCAATGACAAAAATCAATGAATATTGTAAATGCACAAACAGTAATTTCTCCGCATTGCAAGGTGCAATTCTGAAATTTTTTGCTTTTTCCTGCTCCTCTTAGCATGATAAAGAAGATTCAAAGAGAGTGAGATGCCAGCTCCTTTCATTCAGTCAGTAGCTTCAATCATTTCTGGACGTTTTTCAATGGCAAAAATCAATGAATATTGTAAATGCACAAACAGTAATTTCTCCGCATTGCAAGGTGCAATTCTGAAATTTTTTGCTTTTTCCTGCTCCTCTTAGCATGATAAAGAGGATTCAAAGAGAGTGAGATGCCAGCTCCTTTCATTCAGTCAGTAGCTTCAATCATTTCTGGACGTTTTTCAATGGCAAAAATCAATGAATATTGTAAATGCACAAACAGTAATTTCTCCGCATTGCAAGGTGCAATTCTGAAATTTTTTGCTTTTTCCTGCTCCTCTTAGCATGATAAAGAAGATTCAAAGAGAGTGAGATGCCAGCTCCTTTCATTCAGTCAGTAGCTTCAAACATTTCTGGTATATGAATAACATGATGTTTTTCAATGGCAAAAATCAATGAATATTGTAAATGCACAAACAGTAATTTCTCCGCATTGCAAGGTGCAAGTCTGAAATTTTTTGCTTTTTCCTGCTCCTCTTAGCATGATAAAGAAGATTCAAAGAGAGTGAGATGCCAGCTACTTTCATTCAGTCAGTAGCTTCAATCATTTCTGGACGTTTTTCAATGGTAAAAATCAATGAATATTGTAAATGCACAAACAGTAATTTCTCCACATTGCAATGTGCAATTCTAAAATTTTTTGCTTTTTCCTGCTCCTCTTAGCATGATAAAGAAGATTCAAAGAGAGTGAGATGCCTGCTCCTTTCATTCAGTCAGTAGCTTCAAACATTTCTGGTATATGAATAACATGATGTTTTTCAATGGCAAAAATCAATGAATATTGTAAATGCACAAACAGTAATTTCTCCGCATTGCAAGGTGCAATTCTGAAATTTTTTGCTTTTTCCTGCTCCTCTTAGCATGATAAAGAAGATTCAAAGAGAGTGAGATGCCAACTCCTTTCATTCAGTCAGTAGCTTCAAACATTTCTGGTATATGAATAACATGATGTTTTTCAATGGCAAAAATCAATGAATATTGTAAATGCACAAACAGTAATTTCTCCGCATTGCAAGGTGCAATTCTGAAATTTTTTGCTTTTTCCTGCTCCTCTTAGCATGATAAAGAAGATTCAAAGAGAGTGAGATGCCAGCTCCTTTCATTCAGTCAGTAGCTTCAATCATTTCTGGACGTTTTTCAATGGCAAAAATCAATGAATATTGTAAATGCACAAACAGTAATTTCTCCGCATTGCAAGGTGCAATTCTGAAATTTTTTGCTTTTTCCTGCTCCTCTTAGCATGATAAAGAAGATTCAAAGAGAGTGAGATGCCAGCTCCTTTCATTCAGTCAGTACCTTCAATCATTTCTGGACGTTTTTCAATGGCAAAAATCAATGAATATTGTAAATGCACAAACAGTAATTTCTCCACATTGCAAGGTGCAATTCTGAAATTTTTTGCTTTTTCCTGCTCCTCTTAGCATGATAAAGAAGATTCAAAGAGAGTGAGATGCCAGCTCCTTTCATTCAGTCAGTAGCTTCAAACATTTCTGGTATATGAATAACATGATGTTTTTCAATGGCAAAAATCAATGAATATTGTAAATGCACAAACAGTAATTTCTCCGCATTGCAAGGTGCAATTCTGAAATTTTTTGCTTTTTCCTGCTCCTCTTAGCATGATAAAGAAGATTCAAAGAGAGTGACATGCCAGCTCCTTTCATTCAGTCAGTAGCTTCAATCATTTCTGGATGTTTTTCAATGGCAAAAATCAATGAATATTGTAAATGCACAAACTGTAATTTCTCCGCATTGCAAGGTGCAATTCTGAAATTTTTTGCTTTTTCCTGCTCCTCTTAGTATGATAAAGAAGATTCAAAGAGAGTGAGATGCCAGCTCCTTTCATTCAGTCAGTAGCTTCAATCATTTCTGGACGTTTTTCAGTGGCAAAAATCAATGAATATTGTAAATGCACAAACAGTAATTTCTCCGCATTGCAAGGTGCAATTCTGAAATTTTTTGCTTTTTCCCGCTCCTCTTAGCATGATAAAGAAGATACAAAGAGAGTGATGTTCCAGCTCCTTTCATTCAGTCAGTAGCTTCAAACATTTCTGGTATATGAATAACATGTTTTTCAATGGCAAAAATCAATGAATATTGTAAATGCACAAACAGTAATTTCTCCGCATTGCAAGGTGCAATTCTGAAATTTTTTGATTTTTCCTGCTCCTCTTAGCATGATAAAGAAGATTCAAAGAGAGTGAGATGCCAACTCCTTTCATTCAGTCAGTAGCTTCAATCATTTCTGGACGTTTTTCAATGGCAAAAATCAATGAATATTGTAAATGCACAAACAGTAATTTCTCCGCATTGCAAGGTGCAATTCTGAAATTTTTTGCTTTTTCCTGCTCCTCTTAGCATGATAAAGAAGATTCAAAGAGAGTGAGATGCCAGCTCCTTTCATTCAGTCAGTAGCTTCAAACATTTCTGGTATATGAATAACATGATGTTTTTCAATGGCAAAAATCAATGAATATTGTAAATGCACAAACAGTAATTTCTCCGCATTGCAAGGTGCAAGTCTGAAATTTTTTGCTTTTTCCTGCTCCTCTTAGCATGATAAAGAAGATTCAAAGAGAGTGAGATGCCAGTTACTTTCATTCAGTCAGTAGCTTCAATCATTTCTGGACGTTTTTCAATGGTAAAAATCAATGAATATTGTAAATGCACAAACAGTAATTTCTCCACATTGCAAGGTGCAATTCTGAAATTTTTTGCTTTTTCCTGCTCCTCTTAGCATGATAAAGAAGATTCAAAGAGAGTGAGATGCCAGCTCCTTTCATTCAGTCAGTAGCTTCAAACATTTCTGGTATATGAATAACATGATGTTTTTCAATGGCAAAAATCAATGAATATTGTAAATGCACAAACAGTAATTTCTCCGCATTGCAAGGTGCAATTCTGAAATTTTTTGCTTTTTCCTGCTCCTCTTAGCATGATAAAGAAGATTCAAAGAGAGTGAGATGCCAGCTCCTTTCATTCAGTCAGTAGCTTCAAACATTTCTGGTATATGAATAACATGATGTTTTTCAATGGCAAAAATCAATGAATATTGTAAATGCACAAACAGTAATTTCTCCGCATTGCAAGGTGCAATTCTGAAATTTTTTGCTTTTTCCTGCTCCTCTTAGCATGATAAAGAAGATTCAAAGAGAGTGAGATGCCAGCTCCTTTCATTCAGTCAGTAGCTTCAATCATTTCTGGATGTTTTTCAATGGCAAAAATCAATGAATATTGTAAATGCACAAACAGTAATTTCTCCGCATTGCAAGGTGCAATTCTGAAATTTTTTGCTTTTTCCTGCTCCTCTTAGCATGATAAAGAAGATTCAAAGAGAGTGAGATGTCAGCTCCTTTCATTCAGTCAGTAGCTTCAAACATTTCTGGTATATGAATAACATGATGTTTTTCAATGGCAAAAATCAATGAATATTGTAAATGCACAAACAGTAATTTCTCCGCATTGCAAGGTGCAATTCTGAAATTTTTTGCTTTTTCCTGCTCCTCTTAGCATGATAAAGAAGATTCAAAGAGAGTGAGATGCCAGCTCCTTTCATTCAGTCAGTAGCTTCAATCATTTCTGGATGTTTTTCAATGGCAAAAATCAATGAATATTGTAAATGCACAAACAGTAATTTCTCCGCATTGCAAGGTGCAATTCTGAAATTTTTTGCTTTTTCCTGCTCCTCTTAGCATGATAAAGAAGATTCAAAGAGAGTGAGATGCCAGCTCCTTTCGTTCAGTCAGTAGCTTCAATCATTTCTGGACGTTTTTCAATGGCAAAAATCATTGAATATTATAAATGCACAAACAGTAATTTCTCCGCATTGCAAGGTGCAATTCTGAAATTTTTTACTTTTTCCTGCTCCTCTTAGCATGATAAAGAAGATTCAAAGAGAGTGAGATGCCAGCTCCTTTCATTCAGTCAGTAGCTTCAATCATTTCTGGTATATGAATAACATGATGTTTTTCAATGGCAAAAATCAATGAATATTGTAAATGCACAAACAGTAATTTCTCCGCATTGCAAGGTGCAATTCTGAAATTTTTTGCTTTTTCCTGCTCCTCTTAGCATGATAAAGAAGATTCAAAGAGAGTGAGATGCCAGCTCCTTTCATTCAGTCAGTAGCTTCAATCATTTCTGGACGTTTTTCAATGGCAAAAATCAATGAATATTGTAAATGCACAAACTGTAATTTCTCCGCATTGCAAGGTGCAATTCTGAAATTTTTTGCTTTTTCCTGCTCCTCTTAGCATGATAAACAAGATTCAAAGAGAGTGAGATGCCAGTTCCTTTCATTCAGTCAGTAGCTTCAATCATTTCTGGATGTTTTTCAATGGCAAAAATCAATGAATATTGTAAATGCACAAACAGTAATTTCTCCGCATTGCAAGGTGCAATTCTGAAATTTTTTGCTTTTTCCTGCTCCTCTTAGCATGATAAAGAAGATTCAAAGAGAGTGAGATGCCAGCTCCTTTCATTCAGTCAGTAGCTTCAATCATTTCTGGACGTTTTTCAATGGCAAAAATCAATGAATATTGTAAATTCACAAACAGTAATTTCTCCGCATTGCAAGGTGCAATTCTGAAATTTTTTGCTTTTTCCTGCTCCTCTTAGCATGATAAAGAAGATTCAAAGAGAGTGAGATGCCAGCTCCTTTCATTCAGTCAGTAGCTTCAAACATTTCTGGTATATGAATAACATGATGTTTTTCAATGGCAAAAATCAATGAATATTGTAAATGCACAAACAGTAATTTCTCCGCATTGCAAGGTGCAATTCTGAAATTTTTTGCTTTTTCCTGCTCCTCTTAGCATGATAAAGAAGATTCAAAGAGAGTGAGATGCCAGCTCCTTTCGTTCAGTCAGTAGCTTCAATCATTTCTGGACGTTTTTCAATGGCAAAAATCATTGAATATTATAAATGCACAAACAGTAATTTCTCCGCATTGCAAGGTGCAATTCTGAAATTTTTTACTTTTTCCTGCTCCTCTTAGCATGATAAAGAAGATTCAAAGAGAGTGAGATGCCAGCTCCTTTCATTCAGTCAGTAGCTTCAATCATTTCTGGTATATGAATAACATGATGTTTTTCAATGGCAAAAATCAATGAATATTGTAAATGCACAAACAGTAATTTCTCCGCATTGCAAGGTGCAATTCTGAAATTTTTTGCTTTTTCCTGCTCCTCTTAGCATGATAAAGAAGATTCAAAGAGAGTGAGATGCCAGCTCCTTTCATTCAGTCAGTAGCTTCAATCATTTCTGGACGTTTTTCAATGGCAAAAATCAATGAATATTGTAAATGCACAAACAGTAATTTCTCCGCATTGCAAGGTGCAATTCTGAAATTTTTTGCTTTTTCCTGCTCCTCTTAGCATGATAAAGAAGATTCAAAGAGAGTGAGATGCCAGCTCCTTTCATTCAGTCAGTAGCTTCAATCATTTCTGGACGTTTTTCAATGGCAAAAATCAATGAATATTGTAAATGCACAAACAGTAATTTCTCCGCATTGCAAGGTGCAATTCTGAAATTTTTTGCTTTTTCCTGCTCCTCTTAGCATGATAAAGAAGATTCAAAGAGAGTGAGATGCCAGCTCCTTTCATTCAGTCAGTAGCTTCAATCATTTCTGGACGTTTTTCAATGGCAAAAATCAATGAATATTGTAAATGCACAAACAGTAATTTCTCCGCATTGCAAGGTGCAATTCTGAAATTTTTTACTTTTTCCTGCTCCTCTTAGCATGATAAAGAAGATTCAAAGAGAGTGAGATGCCAGCTCCTTTCATTCAGTCAGTAGCTTCAATCATTTCTGGTATATGAATAACATGATGTTTTTCAATCGCAAAAATCAATGAATATTGTAAATGCACAAACAGTAATTTCTCCGCATTGCAAGGTGCAATTCTGAAATTTTTTGCTTTTTCCTGCTCCGCTTAGCATGATAAAGAAGATTCAAAGAGAGTGAGATGCCAGCTCCTTTCATTCAGTCAGTAGCTTCAATCATTTCTGGATGTTTTTCAATGGCAAAAATCAATGAATATTGGAAATGCACAAACAGTAATTTCTCCGCATTGCAAGGTGCAATTCTGAAATTTTTTGCTTTTTCCTGCTCCTCTTAGCATGATAAAGAAGATTCAAAGAGAGTGAGATGCCAGCTCCTTTCCTTCAGTCAGTAGCTTCAATCATTTCTGGTATATGAATAACATGATGTTTTTCAATGGCAAAAATCAATGAATTTTGTAAATGCACAAACAGTAATTTCTCCGCATTGCAAAGCGCAATTCTGAATTTTTTTGCTTTTTCCTGCTCCTCTTAGCATGATAAAGAAGATTCAAAGAGAGTGAGATGCCAGCTCCTTTCGTTCAGTCAGTAGCTTCAATCATTTCTGGACATTTTTCAATGGCAAAAATCAATGAATATTGTAAATGCACAAACAGTAATTTCTCCGCATGGCAAGGTGCAATTCTGAAATTTTTTGCTTTTTCCTGCTCCTCTTAGCATGATAAAGAAGATTCAAAGAGAGTGAAATGCCAGCTCCTTTCATTCAGTCAGTAGCTTCAATCATTTCTGGACGTTTTTCAATGGCAAAAATCAATGAATATTGTAAATGCACAAACAGTAATTTCTCCGCATTGCAAGGTGCAATTCTGAAATTTTTTGCTTTTTCCTGCTCCTCTTAGCATGATAAAGAAGATTCAAAGAGAGTGAGATGCCAGCTCCTTTCATTCAGTCAGTAGCTTCAATCATTTCTGGACGTTTTTCAATGGCAAAAATCAATGAATATTGTAAATGCACAAACAGTAATTTCTCCGCATTGCAAGGTGCAATTCTGAAATTTTTTGCTTTTTCCTGCTCCTCTTAGCATGATAAAGAAGATTCAAAGAGAGTGAGATGCCAGCTCCTTTCCTTCAGTCAGTAGCGTCAATCATTTCTGGCATATGAATAACATGATGTTTTTCAATGGCAAAAATCAATGAATTTTGTAAATGCACAAACAGTAATTTCTCCGCATTGCAAGGTGCAATTCTGAAATTTTTTGCTTTTTCCTGCTCCTCTTAGCATGATAAAGAAGATTCAAAGAGAGTGAGATGCCAGCTCCTTTCATTCAGTCAGTAGCTTCAATCATTTCTGGACATTTTTCAATGGCAAAAATCAATGAATATTGTAAATGCACAAACAGTAATTTCTCCGCATTGCAAGGTGCAATTCTGAAATTTTTTGCTTTTTCCTGCTCCTCTTAGCATGATAAAGAAGATTCAAAGAGAGTGAGATGACAGCTCCTTTCATTCAGTCAGTAGCTTCAATCATTTCTGGACGTTTTTCAATGGCAAAAATCAATGAATATTGTAAATGCACAAACAGTAATTTCTCCGCATTGCAAGGTGCAATTCTGAAATTTTTCCTTTTTCCTGCTCCTCTTAGCATGATAAAGAAGATTCAAAGAGAGTGAGGTGCCAGCTCCTTTCATTCAGTCAGGAGCTTCAAACATTTCTGGTATATGAATAACATGTTTTTCAATGGCAAAAATCAATGAATATTGTAAATGCACAAACAGTAATTTCTCCGCATTGCAAGGTGCAATTCTGAAATTTTTTGCTTTTTCCTGCTCCTCTTAGCATGATAAAGAAGATTCAAAGAGAGTGAGATGCCAGCTCCTTTCATTCAGTCAGTAGTTTCAAACATTTCTGGACGTTTTTCAATGGCAAAAATCAATGAATATTGTAAATGCACAAACAGTAATTTCTCCGCATTGCAAGGTGCAATTCTGAAATTTTTTGTTTTTTCCTGCTCCTCTTAGCATGATAAAGAAGATTCAAAGAGAGTGAGATGCCAGCTCCTTTCATTCAGTCAGTAGCTTCAATCATTTCTGGACGTTTTTCAATGGCAAAAATCAATGAATATTGTAAATGCACAAACAGTAATTTCTCCGCATTGCAAGGTGCAATTCTGAAATTTTTTGCTTTTTCCTGCTCCTCTTAGCATGATAAACAAGATTCAAAGAGAGTGAGATGTCAGCTCCTTTCATTCAGTCAGTAGCTTCAATCATTTCTGGATGTTTTTCAATGGCAAAAATCATTGAATATTGTAAATGCACAAACAGTAATTTCTCCGCATTGCAAGGTGCAATTCTGAAATTTTTTACTTTTTCCTGCTCCTCTTAGCATGATAAAGAAGATTCAAAGAGAGTGAGATGCCAGCTCCTTTCATTCACTCAGTAGCTTCAATCATTTCTGGTATATGAATAACATGATGTTTTTCAATCGCAAAAATCAATGAATATTGTAAATGCACAAACAGTAATTTCTCCGCATTGCAAGGTGCAATTCTGAAATTTTTTGCTTTTTCCTGCTCCTCTTAGCATGATAAAGAAGATTCAAAGAGAGTGAGATGCCAGCTCCTTTCATTCAGTCAGTAGCTTCAATCATTTCTGGATGTTTTTCAATGGCAAAAATCAATGAATATTGTAAATGCACAAACAGTAATTTCTCCGCATTGCAAGGTGCAATTCTGAAATTTTTTGCTTTTTCCTGCTCCTCTTAGCATGATAAAGAAGATTCAAAGAGAGTGAGATGCCAGCTCCTTTCCTTCAGTCAGTAGCTTCAATCATTTCTGGTATATGAATAACATGATGTTTTTCAATGGCAAAAATCAATGAATTTTGTAAAATGCACAAACATTAATTTCTCCGCATTGCAAGGCGCAATTCTGAAATTTTTTGCTTTTTCCTGCTCCTCTTAGCATGATAAAGAAGATTCAAAGAGAGTGAGATGCCAGCTCCTTTCATTCAGTCAGTAGCTTCAATCATTTCTGGACATTTTTCAATGGCAAAAATCAATGAATATTGTAAATGCACAAACAGTAATTTCTCCGCATTGCAAGGTGCAATTCTGAAATTTTTTGCTTTTTCCTGCTCCTCTTAGCATGATAAAGAAGATTCAAAGAGAGTGAGATGCCAGCTCCTTTCATTCAGTCAGTAGCTTCAATCATTTCTGGACGTTTTTCAATGGCAAAAATCAATGAATATTGTAAATGCACAAACAGTAATTTCTCCGCATTGCAAGGTGCAATTCTGAAATTTTTTGCTTTTTCCTGCTCCTCTTAGCATGATAAAGAATATTCAAAGAGAGTGAGATGCCAGCTCCTTTCATTCAGTCAGTACCTTCAATCATTTCTGGACGTTTTTCAATGGCAAACATCAATGAATATTGTAAATGCACAAACAGTAATTTCTCCGCATTGCAAGGTGCAATTCTGAAATTTTTTGCTTTTTCCTGCTCCTCTTAGCATGATAAAGAAGATTCAAAGAGAGTGAGATGCCAGCTCCTTTCATTCAGTCAGTAGCTTCAATCATTTCTGGACGTTTTTCAATGGCAAAAATCAATGAATATTGTAAATGCACAAACTGTAATTTCTCCGCATTGCAAGGTGCAATTCTGAAATTTTTTGCTTTTTCCTGCTCCTCTTAGCATGATAAAGAAGATTCAAAGAGAGTGAGATGCCAGCTCCTTTCATTCAGTCAGTAGCTTCAATCATTTCTGGTATATGAATAACATGATGTTTTTCAATAGCAAAAATCAATGAATATTGTAAATGCACAAACAGTAATTTCTCCGCATTGCAAGGTGCAATTCTGAAATTTTTTGCTTTTTCCTGCTCCTCTTAGCATGATAAAGAAGATTCAAAGAGAGTGAGATGCCAGCTCCTTTCATTCAGTCAGTAGCTTCAATCATTTCTGGACGTTTTTCAATGGCAAAAATCAATGAATATTGTAAATGCACAAACAGTAATTTCTCCGCATTGCAAGGTGCAATTCTGAAATTTTTTGCTTTTTCCTGCTCCTCTTAGCATGATAAACAAGATTCAAAGAGAGTGAGATGCCAGCTCCTTTCATTCAGTCAGTAGCTTCAATCATTTCTGGACGTTTTTCAATGGCAAAAATCATTGAATATTGTAAATGCACAAACAGTAATTTCTCCGCATTGCAAGGTGCAATTCTGAAATTTTTTACTTTTTCCTGCTCCTCTTAGCATGATAAAGAAGATTCAAAGAGAGTGAGATGCCAGCTCCTTTCATTCAGTCTGTAGCTTCAATCATTTCTGGTATATTAATAACATGATGTTTTTCAATCGCAAAAATCAATGAATATTGTAAATGCACAAACAGTAATTTCTCCGCATTGCAAGGTGCAATTCTGAAATTTTTTGCTTTTTCCTGCTCCTCTTAGCATGATAAAGAAGATTCAAAGAGAGTGAGATGCCAGCTCCTTTCATTCAGTCAGTAGCTTCAATCATTTCTGGACGTTTTTCAATGGCAAAAATCAATGAATATTGTAAATGCACAAACAGTAATTTCTCCGCATTGCAAGGTGCAATTCTGAAATTTTTTGCTTTTTCCTGCTCCTCTTAGCATGATAAAGAAGATTCAAAGAGAGTGAGATGCCAGCTCCTTTCATTCAGTCAGTAGCTTCAATCATTTCTGGTATATGAATAACATGATGTTTTTCAATGGCAAAAATCAATGAATATTGTAAATGCACAAACAGTAATTTCTCCGCATTGCAAGGTGCAATTCTGAAATTTTTTGCTTTTTCCTGCTCCTCTTAGCATGATAAAGAAGATTCAAAGAGAGTGAGATGCCAGCTCCTTTCATTCAGTCAGTAGCTTCAATCATTTCTGGACGTTTTTCCATGGCAAAAATCAATGAATATTGTAAATGCACAAACAGTAATTTCTCCGCATTGCAAGGTGCAATTCTGAAATTTTTTGCTTTTTCCTGCTCCTCTTAGCATGATAAAGAAGATTCAAAGAGAGTGAGATGCCAGCTCCTTTCATTCAGTCAGTAGCTTCAATCATTTCTGGACGTTTTTCAATGGTAAAAATCAATGAATATTGTAAATGCACAAACAGTAATTTCTCCACTTTGCAAGGTGCAATTCTGAAATTTTTTGCTTTTTCCTGCTCCTCTTAGCATGATAAAGAAGATTCAAAGAGAGTGAGATGCCAGCTCCTTTCATTCAGTCAGTAGCTTCAAACATTTCTGGTATATGAATAACATGATGTTTTTCAATGGCAAAAATCAATGAATATTGTAAATGCACAAACAGTAATTTCTCCGCATTGCAAGGTGCAAGTCTGAAATTTTTTGCTTTTTCCTGCTCCTCTTAGCATGATAAAGAAGATTCAAAGAGAGTGAGATGCCAGCTACTTTCATTCAGTCAGTAGCTTCAATCATTTCTGGACATTTTTCAATGGTAAAAATCAATGAATATTGTAAATGCACAAACAGTAATTTCTCCACATTGCAAGGTGCAATTCTGAAATTTTTTGCTTTTTCCTGCTCCTCTTAGCATGATAAAGAAGATTCAAAGAGAGTGAGATGCCAACTCCTTTCATTCAGTCAGTAGCTTCAAACATTTCTGGTATATGAATAACATGATGTTTTTCAATGGCAAAAATCAATGAATATTGTAAATGCACAAACAGTAATTTCTCCGCATTGCAAGGTGCAATTCTGAAATTTTTTGCTTTTTCCTGCTCCTCTTAGCATGATAAAGAAGATTCAAAGAGAGTGAGATGCCAGCTCCTTTCATTCAGTCAGTAGCTTCAATCATTTCTGGACGTTTTTCAATGGCAAAAATCAATGAATATTGTAAATGCACAAACAGTAATTTCTCCGCATTGCAAGGTGCAATTCTGAAATTTTTTGCTTTTTCCTGCTCCTCTTAGCATGATAAAGAAGATTCAAAGAGAGTGAGATGCCAGCTCCTTTCATTCAGTCAGTACCTTCAATCATTTCTGGACGTTTTTCAATGGCAAAAATCAATGAATATTGTAAATGCACAAACAGTAATTTCTCCGCATTGCAAGGTGCAATTCTGAAATTTTTTGCTTTTTCCCGCTCCTCTTAGCATGATAAAGAAGATTCAAAGAGAGTGAGGTGCCAGCTCCTTTCATTCAGTCAGTAGCTTCAAACATTTCTGGTATATGAATAACATGTTTTTCAATGGCAAAAATCAATGAATATTGTAAATGCACAAACAGTAATTTCTCCGCATTGCAAGGTGCAATTCTGAAATTTTTTGCTTTTTCCTGCTCCTCTTAGCATGATAAAGAAGATTCAAAGAGAGTGAGATGCCAGCTCCTTTCATTCAGTCAGTAGCTTCAATCATTTCTGGACGTTTTTCAATGGCAAAAATCAATGAATATTGTAAATGCACAAACAGTAATTTCTCCGCATTGCAAGGTGCAATTCTGAAATTTTTTGCTTTTTCCTGCTCCTCTTAGCATGATAAAGAAGATTCAAAGAGAGTGAGATGCCAGCTCCTTTCATTCAGTCAGTAGCTTCAATCATTTCTGGACGTTTTTCAATGGCAAAAATCAATGAATATTGTAAATGCACAAACAGTAATTTCTCCGCATTGCAAGGTGCAATTCTGAAATTTTTTGCTTTTTCCTGCTCCTCTTAGCATGATAAAGAAGATTCAAAGAGAGTGAGATGCCAGCTCCTTTGATTCAGTCAGTAGCTTCAAACATTTCTGGTATATGAATAACATGATGTTTTTCAATGGCAAAAATCAATGAATATTGTAAATGCACAAACAGTAATTTCTCCGCATTGCAAGGTGCAAGTCTGAAATTTTTTGCTTTTTCCTGCTCCTCTTAGCATGATAAAGAAGATTCAAAGAGAGTGAGATGCCAGCTACTTTCATTCAGTCAGTAGCTTCAATCATTTCTGGACGTTTTTCAATGGTAAAAATCAATGAATATTGTAAATGCACAAACAGTAATTTCTCCACATTGCAAGGTGCAATTCTGAAATTTTTTGCTTTTTCCTGCTCCTCTTAGCATGATAAAGAAGATTCAAAGAGAGTGAGATGCCAGCTCCTTTCATTCAGTCAGTAGCTTCAAACATTTCTGGTATATGAATAACATGATGTTTTTCAATGGCAAAAATCAATGAATATTGTAAATGCACAAACAGTAATTTCTCCGCATTGCAAGGTGCAAGTCTGAAATTTTTTGCTTTTTCCTGCTCCTCTTAGCATGATAAAGAAGATTCAAAGAGAGTGAGATGCCAGCTACTTTCATTCAGTCAGTAGCTTCAATCATTTCTGGACGTTTTTCAATGGTAAAAATCAATGAATATTGTAAATGCACAAACAGTAATTTCTCCACATTGCAAGGTGCAATTCTGAAATTTTTTGCTTTTTCCTGCTCCTCTTAGCATGATAAAGAAGATTCAAAGAGAGTGAGATGCCAGCTCCTTTCATTCAGTCAGTAGCTTCAAACATTTCTGGTATATGAATAACATGATGTTTTTCAATGGCAAAAATCAATGAATATTGTAAATGCACAAACAGTAATTTCTCCGCATTGCAAGGTGCAATTCTGAAATTTTTTGCTTTTTCCTGCTCCTCTTAGCATGATAAAGAAGATTCAAAGAGAGTGAGATGCCAGCTCCTTTCATTCAGTCAGTAGCTTCAATCATTTCTGGACGTTTTTCAATGGCAAAAATCAATGAATATTGTAAATGCACAAACAGTAATTTCTCCGCATTGCAAGGTGCAATTCTGAAATTTTTTGCTTTTTCCTGCTCCTCTTAGCATGATAAAGAAGATTCAAAGAGAGTGAGATGTCAGCTCCTTTCATTCAGTCAGTAGCTTCAAACATTTCTGGTATATGAATAACATGATGTTTTTCAATGGCAAAAATCAATGAATATTGTAAATGCACAAACAGTAATTTCTCCGCATTGCAAGGTGCAATTCTGAAATTTTTTGCTTTTTCCTGCTCCTCTTAGCATGATAAAGAAGATTCAAAGAGAGTGAGATGCCAGCTCCTTTCATTCAGTCAGTAGCTTCAATCATTTCTGGACGTTTTTCAATGGCAAAAATCAATGAATATTGTAAATGCACAAACAGTAATTTCTCCGCATTGCAAGGTGCAATTCTGAAATTTTTTGCTTTTTCCTGCTCCTCTTAGCATGATAAAGAGGATTCAAAGAGAGTGAGATGCCAGCTCCTTTCATTCAGTCAGTAGCTTCAATCATTTCTGGACGTTTTTCAATGGCAAAAATCAATGAATATTGTAAATGCACAAACAGTAATTTCTCCGCATTGCAAGGTGCAATTCTGAAATTTTTTGCTTTTTCCTGCTCCTCTTAGCATGATAAAGAAGATTCAAAGAGAGTGAGATGCCAGCTCCTTTCATTCAGTCAGTAGCTTCAAACATTTCTGGTATATGAATAACATGATGTTTTTCAATGGCAAAAATCAATGAATATTGTAAATGCACAAACAGTAATTTCTCCGCATTGCAAGGTGCAAGTCTGAAATTTTTTGCTTTTTCCTGCTCCTCTTAGCATGATAAAGAAGATTCAAAGAGAGTGAGATGCCAGCTACTTTCATTCAGTCAGTAGCTTCAATCATTTCTGGACGTTTTTCAATGGTAAAAATCAATGAATATTGTAAATGCACAAACAGTAATTTCTCCACATTGCAATGTGCAATTCTAAAATTTTTTGCTTTTTCCTGCTCCTCTTAGCATGATAAAGAAGATTCAAAGAGAGTGAGATGCCTGCTCCTTTCATTCAGTCAGTAGCTTCAAACATTTCTGGTATATGAATAACATGATGTTTTTCAATGGCAAAAATCAATGAATATTGTAAATGCACAAACAGTAATTTCTCCGCATTGCAAGGTGCAATTCTGAAATTTTTTGCTTTTTCCTGCTCCTCTTAGCATGATAAAGAAGATTCAAAGAGAGTGAGATGCCAACTCCTTTCATTCAGTCAGTAGCTTCAAACATTTCTGGTATATGAATAACATGATGTTTTTCAATGGCAAAAATCAATGAATATTGTAAATGCACAAACAGTAATTTCTCCGCATTGCAAGGTGCAATTCTGAAATTTTTTGCTTTTTCCTGCTCCTCTTAGCATGATAAAGAAGATTCAAAGAGAGTGAGATGCCAGCTCCTTTCATTCAGTCAGTAGCTTCAATCATTTCTGGACGTTTTTCAATGGCAAAAATCAATGAATATTGTAAATGCACAAACAGTAATTTCTCCGCATTGCAAGGTGCAATTCTGAAATTTTTTGCTTTTTCCTGCTCCTCTTAGCATGATAAAGAAGATTCAAAGAGAGTGAGATGCCAGCTCCTTTCATTCAGTCAGTACCTTCAATCATTTCTGGACGTTTTTCAATGGCAAAAATCAATGAATATTGTAAATGCACAAACAGTAATTTCTCCGCATTGCAAGGTGCAATTCTGAAATTTTTTGCTTTTTCCCGCTCCTCTTAGCATGATAAAGAAGATTCAAAGAGAGTGAGGTGCCAGCTCCTTTCATTCAGTCAGTAGCTTCAAACATTTCTGGTATATGAATAACATGTTTTTCAATGGCAAAAATCAATGAATATTGTAAATGCACAAACAGTAATTTCTCCGCATTGCAAGGTGCAATTCTGAAATTTTTTGCTTTTTCCTGCTCCTCTTAGCATGATAAAGAAGATTCAAAGAGAGTGAGATGCCAGCTCCTTTCATTCAATCAGTAGCTTCAATCATTTCTGGACGTTTTTCAATGGCAAAAATCAATGAATATTGTATATGCACAAACAGTAATTTCTCCGCATTGCAAGGTGCAATTCTGAAATTTTTTGCTTTTTCCTGCTCCTCTTAGCATGATAAAGAAGATTCAAAGAGAGTGAGATGCCAGCTCCTTTCATTCAGTCAGTAGCTTCAATCATTTCTGGACGTTTTTCAATGGCAAAAATCAATGAATATTGTAAATGCACAAACAGTAATTTCTCCGCATTGCAAGGTGCAATTCTGAATTTTTTTGCTTTTTCCTGCTCCTCTTAGCATGATAAAGAAGATTCAAAGAGCGTGAGATGCCAGCTCCTTTGATTCAGTCAGTAGCTTCAAACATTTCTGGTATATGAATAACATGATGTTTTTCAATGGCAAAAATCAATGAATATTGTAAATGCACAAACAGTAATTTCTCCGCATTGCAAGGTGCAAGTCTGAAATTTTTTGCTTTTTCCTGCTCCTCTTAGCATGATAAAGAAGATTCAAAGAGAGTGAGATGCCAGCTACTTTCATTCAGTCAGTAGCTTCAATCATTTCTGGACGTTTTTCAATGGTAAAAATCAATGAATATTGTAAATGCACAAACAGTAATTTCTCCACATTGCAAGGTGCAATTCTGAATTTTTTTGCTTTTTCCTGCTCCTCTTAGCATGATAAAGAAGATTCAAAGAGAGTGAGATGCCAGCTCCTTTCATTCAGTCAGTAGCTTCAAACATTTCTGGTATATGAATAACATGATGTTTTTCAATGGCAAAAATCAATGAATATTGTAAATGCAAAAACAGTAATTTCTCCGCATTGCAAGGTGCAAGTCTGAAATTTTTTGCTTTTTCCTGCTCCTCTTAGCATGATAAAGAAGATTCAAAGAGAGTGAGATGCCAGCTACTTTCATTCAGTCAGTAGCTTCAATCATTTCTGGACGTTTTTCAATGGTAAAAATCAATGAATATTGTAAATGCACAAACAGTAATTTCTCCACATTGCAAGGTGCAATTCTGAAATTTTTTGCTTTTTCCTGCTCCTCTTAGCATGATAAAGAAGATTCAAAGAGAGTGAGATGCCAGCTCCTTTCATTCAGTCAGTAGCTTCAAACATTTCTGGTATATGAATAACATGATGTTTTTCAATGGCAAAAATCAATGAATATTGTAAATGCACAAACAGTAATTTCTCCACATTGCAAGGTGCAATTCTGAAATTTTTTGCTTTTTCCTGCTCCTCTTAGCATGATAAAGAAGATTCAAAGAGAGTGAGATGCCAGCTCCTTTCATTCAGTCAGTAGCTTCAAACATTTCTGGTATATGAATAACATGATGTTTTTCAATGGCAAAAATCAATGAATATTGTAAATGCACAAACAGTAATTTCTCCGCATTGCAAGGTGCAATTCTGAAATTTTTTGCTTTTTCCTGCTCCTCTTAGCATGATAAAGAAGATTCAAAGAGAGTGAGATGCCAGCTCCTTTCATTCAGTTAGTAGCTTCAATCATTTCTGGACGTTTTTCAATGGCAAAAATCAATGAATATTGTAAATGCACAAACAGTAATTTCTCCGCATTGCAAGGTGCAATTCTGAAATTTTTTGCTTTTTCCTGCTCCTCTTAGCATGATAAAGAAGATTCAAAGAGAGTGAGATGTCAGCTCCTTTCATTCAGTCAGTAGCTTCAAACATTTCTGGTATATGAATAACATGATGTTTTTCAATGGCAAAAATCAATGAATATTGTAAATGCACAAACAGTAATTTCTCCACATTGCAAGGTGCAATTCTGAAATTTTTTGCTTTTTCCTGCTCCTCTTAGCATGATAAAGAAGATTCAAAGAGAGTGAGATGCCAGCTCCTTTCATTCAGTCAGTAGCTTCAAACATTTCTGGTATATGAATAACATGATGTTTTTCAATGGCAAAAATCAATGAATATTGTAAATGCACAAACAGTAATTTCTCCGCATTGCAAGGTGCAATTCTGAAATTTTTTGCTTTTTCCTGCTCCTCTTAGCATGATAAAGAAGATTCAAAGAGAGTGAGATGCCAGCTCCTTTCATTCAGTCAGTAGCTTCAATCATTTCTGGACGTTTTTCAATGGCAAAAATCAATGAATATTGTAAATGCACAAACAGTAATTTCTCCGCATTGCAAGGTGCAATTCTGAAATTTTTTGCTTTTTCCTGCTCCTCTTAGCATGATAAAGAAGATTCAAAGAGAGTGAGATGTCAGCTCCTTTCATTCAGTCAGTAGCTTCAAACATTTCTGGTATATGAATAACATGATGTTTTTCAATGGCAAAAATCAATGAATATTGTAAATGCACAAACAGTAATTTCTCCGCATTGCAAGGTGCAATTCTGAAATTTTTTGCTTTTTCCTGCTCCTCTTAGCATGATAAAGAAGATTCAAAGAGAGTGAGATGCCAGCTCCTTTCATTCAGTCAGTAGCTTCAATCATTTCTGGACGTTTTTCAATGGCAAAAATCAATGAATATTGTAAATGCACAAACAGTAATTTCTCCGCATTGCAAGGTGCAATTCTGAAATTTTTTGCTTTTTCCCGCTCCTCTTAGCATGATAAAGAAGATTCAAAGAGAGTGAGGTGCCAGCTCCTTTTATTCAGTCAGTAGCTTCAAACATTTCTGGTATATGAATAACATGTTTTTCAATGGCAAAAATCAATGAATATTGTAAATGCACAAACAGTAATTTCTCCGCATTGCAAGGTGCAATTCTGAAATTTTTTGCTTTTTCCTGCTCCTCTTAGCATGATAAAGAAGATTCAAAGAGAGTGAGATGCCAGCTCCTTTCATTCAGTCAGTAGCTTCAATCATTTCTGGACGTTTTTCAATGGCAAAAATCAATGAATATTGTAAATGCACAAACAGTAATTTCTCCGCATTGCAAGGTGCAATTCTGAAATTTTTTGCTTTTTCCTGCTCCTCTTAGCATGATAAAGAAGATTCAAAGAGAGTGAGATGCCAGCTCCTTTCATTCAGTCAGTAGCTTCAATCATTTCTGGACGTTTTTCAATGGCAAAAATCAATGAATATTGTAAATGCACAAACAGTAATTTCTCCGCATTGCAAGGTGCAATTCTGAAATTTTTTGCTTTTTCCTGCTCCTCTTAGCATGATAAAGAAGATTCAAAGAGAGTGAGATGCCAGCTCCTTTGATTCAGTCAGTAGCTTCAAACATTTCTGGTATATGAATAACATGATGTTTTTCAATGGCAAAAATCAATGAATATTGTAAATGCACAAACAGTAATTTCTCCGCATTGCAAGGTGCAAGTCTGAAATTTTTTGCTTTTTCCTGCTCCTCTTAGCATGATAAAGAAGATTCAAAGAGAGTGAGATGCCAGCTACTTTCATTCAGTCAGTAGCTTCAATCATTTCTGGACGTTTTTCAATGGTAAAAATCAATGAATATTGTAAATGCACAAACAGTAATTTCTCCACATTGCAAGGTGCAATTCTGAAATTTTTTGCTTTTTCCTGCTCCTCTTAGCATGATAAAGAAGATTCAAAGAGAGTGAGATGCCAGCTCCTTTCATTCAGTCAGTAGCTTCAAACATTTCTGGTATATGAATAACATGATGTTTTTCAATGGCAAAAATCAATGAATATTGTAAATGCACAAACAGTAATTTCTCCGCATTGCAAGGTGCAAGTCTGAAATTTTTTGCTTTTTCCTGCTCCTCTTAGCATGATAAAGAAGATTCAAAGAGAGTGAGATGCCAGCTACTTTCATTCAGTCAGTAGCTTCAATCATTTCTGGACGTTTTTCAATGGTAAAAATCAATGAATATTGTAAATGCACAAACAGTAATTTCTCCACATTGCAAGGTGCAATTCTGAAATTTTTTGCTTTTTCCTGCTCCTCTTAGCATGATAAAGAAGATTCAAAGAGAGTGAGATGCCAGCTCCTTTCATTCAGTCAGTAGCTTCAAACATTTCTGGTATATGAAAAACATGTTTTTCAATGGCAAAAATCAATGAATATTGTAAATGCACAAACAGTAATATCTCCACATTGCACGGTGCAATTCTGAAATTTTTAGCTTTTTCCTGTTAATCCTAGCATGATAAAGAAGATTCAAAGAGAGTGAGATGCCAGCTCCTTTCATTCAGTCAGTAGCTTCAAACATTTCTGGTATATGAAAAACATGTTTTTCAATGGCAAAAATCAATGAATATTGTAAATGCACAAACAGTAATATCTCCACATTGCAAGGTGCAATTCTGAAATTTTTTGCTTTTTCCTGCTAATCCTAGCATGATAAAGAAGATTCAAAGAGAGTGAGATGCCAGCTCCTTTCATTCAGTCAGTAGCTTCAAACATTTCTGGTATATGAAAACCATGTTTTTCAATGGCAAAAATCAATGAATATTGTAAATGCACAAACAGTAATATCTCCACATTGCACGGTGCAATTCTGAAATTTGTAGCTTTTTCCTGTTAATCCTAGCATGATAAAGAAGATTAAAAGAGAGTGAGATGCCAGCTCCTTTCATTCAATCAGTAGCTTCAAACATTTCTGGTATATGAAAAACATGTTTTTCAATGGCAAAAATCAATGAATATTGTAAATGCACAAACAGTAATATCTCCGCATTGCAAGGTGCAATTCTGAAATTTTTTGCTTTTTCCTGCTAATCCTAGCATGATAAAGAAGATTCAAAGAGAGTGAGATGCCAGCTCCTTTCATTCAGTCAGTAGCTTCAAACATTTCTGGTATATGAAAAACATGTTTTTCAATGGCAAAAATCAATGAATATTGTAAATGCACAAACAGTAATATCTCCACATTGCACGGTGCAATTCTGAAATTTTTTGCTTTTTCCTGCTAATCCTAGCATGATAAAGAAGATTCAAAGAGAGTGAGATGCCAGCTCCTTTTATTCAGTCAGTAGCTTCAAACATTTCTGGTATATGAAAAACGTTTTTCAATGGCAAAAATCAATGAATATTGTAAATGCACAAACAGTAATATCTCCACATTGCACGGTGCAATTCTGAAATTTTTAGCTTTTTCCTGTTAATCCTAGCATGATAAAGAAGATTCAAAGAGAGTGAGATGCCAGCTCCTTTCATTCAGTCAGTAGCTTCAAACATTTCTGGTATATGAAAAACATGTTTTTCAATGGCAAAAATCAATGAATATTGTAAATGCACAAACAGTAATATCTCCACATTGCAAAGTGCAATTCTGAAATTTTTTGCTTTTTCCTGCTAATCCTAGCATGATAAAGAAGATTCAAAGAGAGTGAGATGCCAGCTCCTTTCATTCAGTCAGTAGCTTCAAACATTTCTGGTATATGAAAAACGTTTTTCAATGGCAAAAATCAATGAATATTGTAAAAGCACAAACAGTAATATCTCCACATTGCACGGTGCAATTCTGAAATTTTTAGCTTTTTCCTGTTAATCCTAGCATGATAAAGAAGATTCAAAGAGAGTGAGATGCCAGCTCCTTTCATTCAGTCAGTAGCTTCAAACATTTCTGGTATATGAAAAACATGTTTTTCAATGGCAAAAATCAATGAATATTGTAAATGCACAAACAGTAATATCTCCACATTGCAAAGTGCAATTCTGAAATTTTTTGCTTTTTCCTGCTAATCCTAGCATGATAAAGAAGATTCAAAGAGAGTGAGATGCCAGCTCCTTTCATTCAGTCAGTAGCTTCAAACATTTCTGGTATATGAAAAACATGTTTTTCAATGGCAAAAATCAATGAATATTGTAAAAGCACAAACAGTAATATCTCCACATTGCACGGTGCAATTCTGAAATTTTTAGATTTTTCCTGTTAATCCTAGCATGATAAAGAAGATTCAAAGAGAGTGAGATGCCAGCTCCTTTCATTCAGTCAGTAGCTTCAAACATTTCTGGTATATGAAAAACATGTTTTTCAATGGCAAAAATCAATGAATATTGTAAATGCACAAACAGTAATATCTCCACATTGCAAGGTGCAATTCTGAAATTTTTTGCTTTTTCCTGCTAATCCTAGCATGATAAAGAAGATTCAAAGAGAGTGAGATGCCAGCTCCTTTCATTCAGTCAGTAGCTTCAAACATTTCTGGTATATGAAAAACATGTTTTTCAATGGCAAAAATCAATGAATATTGTAAAAGCACAAACAGTAATATCTCCACATTGCACGGTGCAATTCTGAAATTTTTAGATTTTTCCTGTTAATCCTAGCATGATAAAGAAGATTCAAAGAGAGTGAGATGCCAGCTCCTTTCATTCAGTCAGTAGCTTCAAACATTTCTGGTATATGAAAAACATGTTTTTCAATGGCAAAAATCAATGAATATTGTAAATGCACAAACAGTAATATCTCCACATTGCAAGGTGCAATTCTGAAATTTTTTGCTTTTTCCTGTTAATCCTAGCATGATAAAGAAGATTCAAAGAGAGTGAGATGCCAGCTCCTTTCATTCAGTCAGTAGCTTCAAACATTTCTGGTATATGAAAAACATGTTTTTCAATGGCAAAAATCAATGAATATTGTAAATGCACAAACAGTAATATCTCCACATTGCAAGGTGCAATTCTGAAATTTTTTGCTTTTTCCTGCTAATCCTAGCATGATAAAGAAGATTCAAAGAGAGTGAGATGCCAGCTCCTTTCATTCAGTCAGTAGCTTCAAACATTTCTGGTATATGAAAAACGTTTTTCAATGGCAAAAATCAATGAATATTGTAAATGCACAAACAGTAATATCTCCACATTGCACGGTGCAATTCTGAAATTTTTAGCTTTTTCCTGTTAATCCTAGCATGATAAAGAAGATTCAAAGAGAGTGAGATGCCAGCTCCTTTCATTCAGTCAGTAGCTTCAAACATTTCTGGTATATGAAAAACATGTTTTTCAATGGCAAAAATCAATGAATATTGTAAATGCACAAACAGTAATATCTCCACATTGCAAGGTGCAATTCTGAAATTTTTTGCTTTTTCCTGCTAATCCTAGCATGATAAAGAAGATTCAAAGAGAGTGAGATGCCAGCTCCTTTCATTCAGTCAGTAGCTTCAAACATTTTTGGTATATGAAAAACATGTTTTTCAATGGCAAAAATCAATGAATATTGTAAATGCACAAACAGTAATATCTCCACATTGCACGGTGCAATTCTGAAATTTTTAGCTTTTTCCTGTTAATCCTAGCATGATAAAGAAGATTCAAAGAGAGTGAGATGCCAGCTCCTTTCATTCAGTCAGTAGCTTCAAACATTTCTGGTATATGAAAAACGTTTTTCAATGGCAAAAATCAATGAATATTGTAAATGCACAAACAGTAATATCTCCACATTGCAAGGTGCAATTCTGAAATTTTTTGCTTTTTCCTGTTAATCCTAGCATGATAAAGAAGATTCAAAGAGAGTGAGATGCCAGCTCCTTTCATTCAGTCAGTAGCTTCAAACATTTCTGGTATATGAAAAACATGTTTTTCAATGGCAAAAATCAATGAATATTGTAAATGCACAAACAGTAATATCTCCGCATTGCAAGGTGCAATTCTGAAATTTTTTGCTTTTTCCTGCTAATCCTAGCATGATAAAGAAGATTCAAAGAGAGTGAGATGCCAGCTCCTTTCATTCAGTCAGTAGCTTCAAACATTTCTGGTATATGAAAAACATGTTTTTCAATGGCAAAAATCAATGAATATTGTAAAAGCACAAACAGTAATATCTCCACATTGCACGGTGCAATTCTGAAATTTTTAGCTTTTTCCTGTTAATCCTAGCATGATAAAGAAGATTCAAAGAGAGTGAGATGCCAGCTCCTTTCATTCAGTCAGTAGCTTCAAACATTTCTGGTATATGAAAAACATGTTTTTCAATGGCAAAAATCAATGAATATTGTAAATGCACAAACAGTAATATCTCCACATTGCAAGGTGCAATTCTGAAATTTTTTGCTTTTTCCTGCTAATCCTAGCATGATAAAGAAGATTCAAAGAGAGTGAGATGCCAGCTCCTTTCATTCAGTCAGTAGCTTCAAACATTTCTGGTATATGAAAAACATGTTTTTCAATGGCAAAAATCAATGAATATTGTAAAAGCACAAACAGTAATATCTCCACATTGCACGGTGCAATTCTGAAATTTTTAGATTTTTCCTGTTAATCCTAGCATGATAAAGAAGATTCAAAGAGAGTGAGATGCCAGCTCCTTTCATTCAGTCAGTAGCTTCAAACATTTCTGGTATATGAAAAACATGTTTTTCAATGGCAAAAATCAATGAATATTGTAAATGCACAAACAGTAATATCTCCACATTGCAAGGTGCAATTCTGAAATTTTTTGCTTTTTCCTGCTAATCCTAGCATGATAAAGAAGATTCAAAGAGAGTGAGATGCCAGCTCCTTTCATTCAGTCAGTAGCTTCAAACATTTCTGGTATATGAAAAACATGTTTTTCAATGGCAAAAATCAATGAATATTGTAAAAGCACAAACAGTAATATCTCCACATTGCACGGTGCAATTCTGAAATTTTTAGATTTTTCCTGTTAATCCTAGCATGATAAAGAAGATTCAAAGAGAGTGAGATGCCAGCTCCTTTCATTCAGTCAGTAGCTTCAAACATTTCTGGTATATGAAAAACATGTTTTTCAATGGCAAAAATCAATGAATATTGTAAATGCACAAACAGTAATATCTCCACATTGCAAGGTGCAATTCTGAAATTTTTTGCTTTTTCCTGTTAATCCTAGCATGATAAAGAAGATTCAAAGAGAGTGAGATGCCAGCTCCTTTCATTCAGTCAGTAGCTTCAAACATTTCTGGTATATGAAAAACATGTTTTTCAATGGCAAAAATCAATGAATATTGTAAATGCACAAACAGTAATATCTCCACATTGCAAGGTGCAATTCTGAAATTTTTTGCTTTTTCCTGCTAATCCTAGCATGATAAAGAAGATTCAAAGAGAGTGAGATGCCAGCTCCTTTCATTCAGTCAGTAGCTTCAAACATTTCTGGTATATGAAAAACGTTTTTCAATGGCAAAAATCAATGAATATTGTAAATGCACAAACAGTAATATCTCCACATTGCACGGTGCAATTCTGAAATTTTTAGCTTTTTCCTGTTAATCCTAGCATGATAAAGAAGATTCAAAGAGAGTGAGATGCCAGCTCCTTTCATTCAGTCAGTAGCTTCAAACATTTCTGGTATATGAAAAACATGTTTTTCAATGGCAAAAATCAATGAATATTGTAAATGCACAAACAGTAATATCTCCACATTGCAAGGTGCAATTCTGAAATTTTTTGCTTTTTCCTGCTAATCCTAGCATGATAAAGAAGATTCAAAGAGAGTGAGATGCCAGCTCCTTTCATTCAGTCAGTAGCTTCAAACATTTTTGGTATATGAAAAACATGTTTTTCAATGGCAAAAATCAATGAATATTGTAAATGCACAAACAGTAATATCTCCACATTGCACGGTGCAATTCTGAAATTTTTAGCTTTTTCCTGTTAATCCTAGCATGATAAAGAAGATTCAAAGAGAGTGAGATGCCAGCTCCTTTCATTCAGTCAGTAGCTTCAAACATTTCTGGTATATGAAAAACGTTTTTCAATGGCAAAAATCAATGAATATTGTAAATGCACAAACAGTAATATCTCCACATTGCAAGGTGCAATTCTGAAATTTTTTGCTTTTTCCTGTTAATCCTAGCATGATAAAGAAGATTCAAAGAGAGTGAGATGCCAGCTCCTTTCATTCAGTCAGTAGCTTCAAACATTTCTGGTATATGAAAAACATGTTTTTCAATGGCAAAAATCAATGAATATTGTAAATGCACAAACAGTAATATCTCCGCATTGCAAGGTGCAATTCTGAAATTTTTTGCTTTTTCCTGCTAATCCTAGCATGATAAAGAAGATTCAAAGAGAGTGAGATGCCAGCTCCTTTCATTCAGTCAGTAGCTTCAAACATTTCTGGTATATGAAAAACATGTTTTTCAATGGCAAAAATCAATGAATATTGTAAAAGCACAAACAGTAATATCTCCACATTGCACGGTGCAATTCTGAAATTTTTAGCTTTTTCCTGTTAATCCTAGCATGATAAAGAAGATTCAAAGAGAGTGAGATGCCAGCTCCTTTCATTCAGTCAGTAGCTTCAAACATTTCTGGTATATGAAAAACATGTTTTTCAATGGCAAAAATCAATGAATATTGTAAATGCACAAACAGTAATATCTCCACATTGCAAGGTGCAATTCTGAAATTTTTTGCTTTTTCCTGCTAATCCTAGCATGATAAAGAAGATTCAAAGAGAGTGAGATGCCAGCTCCTTTCATTCAGTCAGTAGCTTCAAACATTTCTGGTATATGAAAAACATGTTTTTCAATGGCAAAAATCAATGAATATTGTAAATGCACAAACAGTAATATCTCCACATTGCACGGTGCAATTCTGAAATTTTTAGCTTTTTCCTGTTAATCCTAGCATGATAAAGAAGATTCAAAGAGAGTGAGATGCCAGCTCCTTTCATTCAGTCAGTAGCTTCAAACATTTCTGGTATATGAAAAACATGTTTTTCAATGGCAAAAATCAATGAATATTGTAAATGCACAAACAGTAATATCTCCACATTGCAAGGTGCAATTCTGAAATTTTTTGCTTTTTCCTGTTAATCCTAGCATGATAAAGAAGATTCAAAGAGAGTGAGATGCCAGCTCCTTTCATTCAGTCAGTAGCTTCAAACATTTCTGGTATATGAAAAACATGTTTTTCAATGGCAAAAATCAATGAATATTGTAAATGCACAAACAGTAATATCTCCACATTGCACGGTGCAATTCTGAAATTTTTAGCTTTTTCCTGTTAATCCTAGCATGATAAAGAAGATTCAAAGAGAGTGAGATGCCAGCTCCTTTCATTCAGTCAGTAGCTTCAAACATTTCTGGTATATGAAAAACATGTTTTTCAATGGCAAAAATCAATGAATATTGTAAATGCACAAACAGTAATATCTCCACATTGCAAGGTGCAATTCTGAAATTTTTTGCTTTTTCCTGCTAATCCTAGCATGATAAAGAAGATTCAAAGAGAGTGAGATGCCAGCTCCTTTCATTCAGTCAGTAGCTTCAAACATTTCTGGTATATGAAAACCATGTTTTTCAATGGCAAAAATCAATGAATATTGTAAATGCACAAACAGTAATATCTCCACATTGCACGGTGCAATTCTGAAATTTGTAGCTTTTTCCTGTTAATCCTAGCATGATAAAGAAGATTAAAAGAGAGTGAGATGCCAGCTCCTTTCATTCAATCAGTAGCTTCAAACATTTCTGGTATATGAAAAACATGTTTTTCAATGGCAAAAATCAATGAATATTGTAAATGCACAAACAGTAATATCTCCGCATTGCAAGGTGCAATTCTGAAATTTTTTGCTTTTTCCTGCTAATCCTAGCATGATAAAGAAGATTCAAAGAGAGTGAGATGCCAGCTCCTTTCATTCAGTCAGTAGCTTCAAACATTTCTGGTATATGAAAAACATGTTTTTCAATGGCAAAAATCAATGAATATTGTAAATGCACAAACAGTAATATCTCCACATTGCACGGTGCAATTCTGAAATTTTTAGCTTTTTCCTGCTAATCCTAGCATGATAAAGAAGATTCAAAGAGAGTGAGATGCCAGCTCCTTTCATTCAGTCAGTAGCTTCAAACATTTCTGGTATATGAAAAACATGTTTTTCAATGGCAAAAATCAATGAATATTGTAAATGCACAAACAGTAATATCTCCACATTGCACGGTGCAATTCTGAAATTTTTAGCTTTTTCCTGTTAATCCTAGCATGATAAAGAAGATTCAAAGAGAGTGAGATGCCAGCTCCTTTCATTCAGTCAGTAGCTTCAAACATTTCTGGTATATGAAAAACATGTTTTTCAATGGCAAAAATCAATGAATATTGTAAATGCACAAACAGTAATATCTCCACATTGCACGGTGCAATTCTGAAATTTTTAGCTTTTTCCTGTTAATCCTAGCATGATAAAGAAGATTCAAAGAGAGTGAGATGCCAGCTCCTTTCATTCAGTCAGTAGCTTCAAACATTTCTGGTATATGAAAAACATGTTTTTCAATGGCAAAAATCAATGAATATTGTAAATGCACAAACAGTAATATCTCCACATTGCAAGGTGCAATTCTGAAATTTTTTGCTTTTTCCTGTTAATCCTAGCATGATAAAGAAGATTCAAAGAGAGTGAGATGCCAGCTCCTTTCATTCAGTCAGTAGCTTCAAACATTTCTGGTATATGAAAAACATGTTTTTCAATGGCAAAAATCAATGAATATTGTAAATGCACAAACAGTAATATCTCCACATTGCACGGTGCAATTCTGAAATTTTTAGCTTTTTCCTGTTAATCCTAGCATGATAAAGAAGATTCAAAGAGAGTGAGATGCCAGCTCCTTTCATTCAGTCAGTAGCTTCAAACATTTCTGGTATATGAAAAACATGTTTTTCAATGGCAAAAATCAATGAATATTGTAAATGCACAAACAGTAATATCTCCACATTGCAAGGTGCAATTCTGAAATTTTTTGCTTTTTCCTGTTAATCCTAGCATGATAAAGAAGATTCAAAGAGAGTGAGATGCCAGCTCCTTTCATTCAGTCAGTAGCTTCAAACATTTCTGGTATATGAAAAACATGTTTTTCAATGGCAAAAATCAATGAATATTGTAAATGCACAAACAGTAATATCTCCACATTGCAAGGTGCAATTCTGAAATTTTTTGCTTTTTCCTGCTAATCCTAGCATGATAAAGAAGATTCAAAGAGAGTGAGATGCCAGCTCCTTTTATTCAGTCAGTAGCTTCAAACATTTCTGGTATATGAAAAACGTTTTTCAATGGCAAAAATCAATGAATATTGTAAATGCACAAACAGTAATATCTCCACATTGCACGGTGCAATTCTGAAATTTTTAGCTTTTTCCTGTTAATCCTAGCATGATAAAGAAGATTCAAAGAGAGTGAGATGCCAGCTCCTTTCATTCAGTCAGTAGCTTCAAACATTTCTGGTATATGAAAAACATGTTTTTCAATGGCAAAAATCAATGAATATTGTAAATGCACAAACAGTAATATCTCCACATTGCAAAGTGCAATTCTGAAATTTTTTGCTTTTTCCTGCTAATCCTAGCATGATAAAGAAGATTCAAAGAGAGTGAGATGCCAGCTCCTTTTATTCAGTCAGTAGCTTCAAACATTTCTGGTATATGAAAAACGTTTTTCAATGGCAAAAATCAATGAATATTGTAAATGCACAAACAGTAATATCTCCACATTGCACGGTGCAATTCTGAAATTTTTAGCTTTTTCCTGTTAATCCTAGCATGATAAAGAAGATTCAAAGAGAGTGAGATGCCAGCTCCTTTCATTCAGTCAGTAGCTTCAAACATTTCTGGTATATGAAAAACGTTTTTCAATGGCAAAAATCAATGAATATTGTAAATGCACAAACAGTAATATCTCCACATTGCAAAGTGCAATTCTGAAATTTTTTGCTTTTTCCTGCTAATCCTAGCATGATAAAGAAGATTCAAAGAGAGTGAGATGCCAGCTCCTTTCATTCAGTCAGTAGCTTCAAACATTTCTGGTATATGAAAAACATGTTTTTCAATGGCAAAAATCAATGAATATTGTAAAAGCACAAACAGTAATATCTCCACATTGCACGGTGCAATTCTGAAATTTTTAGCTTTTTCCTGTTAATCCTAGCATGATAAAGAAGATTCAAAGAGAGTGAGATGCCAGCTCCTTTCATTCAGTCAGTAGCTTCAAACATTTCTGGTATATGAAAAACATGTTTTTCAATGGCAAAAATCAATGAATATTGTAAATGCACAAACAGTAATATCTCCACATTGCAAAGTGCAATTCTGAAATTTTTTGCTTTTTCCTGCTAATCCTAGCATGATAAAGAAGATTCAAAGAGAGTGAGATGCCAGCTCCTTTCATTCAGTCAGTAGCTTCAAACATTTCTGGTATATGAAAAACATGTTTTTCAATGGCAAAAATCAATGAATATTGTAAAAGCACAAACAGTAATATCTCCACATTGCACGGTGCAATTCTGAAATTTTTAGCTTTTTCCTGTTAATCCTAGCATGATAAAGAAGATTCAAAGAGAGTGAGATGCCAGCTTCTTTCATTCAGTCAGTAGCTTCAAACATTTCTGGTATATGAAAAACATGTTTTTCAATGGCAAAAATCAATGAATATTGTAAATGCACAAACAGTAATATCTCCACATTGCAAGGTGCAATTCTGAAATTTTTTGCTTTTTCCTGCTAATCCTAGCATGATAAAGAAGATTCAAAGAGAGTGAGATGCCAGCTCCTTTCATTCAGTCAGTAGCTTCAAACATTTCTGGTATATGAAAAACATGTTTTTCAATGGCAAAAATCAATGAATATTGTAAATGCACAAACAGTAATATCTCCACATTGCACGGTGCAATTCTGAAATTTTTAGCTTTTTCCTGTTAATCCTAGCATGATAAAGAAGATTCAAAGAGAGTGAGATGCCAGCTCCTTTCATTCAGTCAGTAGCTTCAAACATTTCTGGTATATGAAAAACATGTTTTTCAATGGCAAAAATCAATGAATATTGTAAATGCACAAACAGTAATATCTCCACATTGCAAGGTGCAATTCTGAAATTTTTTGCTTTTTCCTGTTAATCCTAGCATGATAAAGAAGATTCAAAGAGAGTGAGATGCCAGCTCCTTTCATTCAGTCAGTAGCTTCAAACATTTCTGGTATATGAAAAACATGTTTTTCAATGGCAAAAATCAATGAATATTGTAAATGCACAAACAGTAATATCTCCACATTGCACGGTGCAATTCTGAAATTTTTAGCTTTTTCCTGTTAATCCTAGCATGATAAAGAAGATTCAAAGAGAGTGAGATGCCAGCTCCTTTCATTCAGTCAGTAGCTTCAAACATTTCTGGTATATGAAAAACATGTTTTTCAATGGCAAAAATCAATGAATATTGTAAATGCACAAACAGTAATATCTCCACATTGCAAGGTGCAATTCTGAAATTTTTTGCTTTTTCCTGCTAATCCTAGCATGATAAAGAAGATTCAAAGAGAGTGAGATGCCAGCTCCTTTCATTCAGTCAGTAGCTTCAAACATTTCTGGTATATGAAAACCATGTTTTTCAATGGCAAAAATCAATGAATATTGTAAATGCACAAACAGTAATATCTCCACATTGCACGGTGCAATTCTGAAATTTGTAGCTTTTTCCTGTTAATCCTAGCATGATAAAGAAGATTCAAAGAGAGTGAGATGCCAGCTCCTTTCATTCAGTCAGTAGCTTCAAACATTTCTGGTATATGAAAAACATGTTTTTCAATGGCAAAAATCAATGAATATTGTAAATGCACAAACAGTAATATCTCCACATTGCAAGGTGCAATTCTGAAATTTTTTGCTTTTTCCTGCTAATCCTAGCATGATAAAGAAGATTCAAAGAGAGTGAGATGCCAGCTCCTTTCATTCAGTCAGTAGCTTCAAACATTTCTGGTATATGAAAAACATGTTTTTCAATGGCAAAAATCAATGAATATTGTAAATGCACAAACAGTAATATCTCCACATTGCACGGTGCAATTCTGAAATTTTTAGCTTTTTCCTGCTAATCCTAGCATGATAAAGAAGATTCAAAGAGAGTGAGATGCCAGCTCCTTTCATTCAGTCAGTAGCTTCAAACATTTCTGGTATATGAAAAACATGTTTTTCAATGGCAAAAATCAATGAATATTGTAAATGCACAAACAGTAATATCTCCACATTGCACGGTGCAATTCTGAAATTTTTAGCTTTTTCCTGTTAATCCTAGCATGATAAAGAAGATTCAAAGAGAGTGAGATGCCAGCTCCTTTCATTCAGTCAGTAGCTTCAAACATTTCTGGTATATGAAAAACATGTTTTTCAATGGCAAAAATCAATGAATATTGTAAATGCACAAACAGTAATATCTCCACATTGCAAGGTGCAATTCTGAAATTTTTTGCTTTTTCCTGTTAATCCTAGCATGATAAAGAAGATTCAAAGAGAGTGAGATGCCAGCTCCTTTCATTCAGTCAGTAGCTTCAAACATTTCTGGTATATGAAAAACATGTTTTTCAATGGCAAAAATCAATGAATATTGTAAATGCACAAACAGTAATATCTCCACATTGCACGGTGCAATTCTGAAATTTTTAGCTTTTTCCTGTTAATCCTAGCATGATAAAGAAGATTCAAAGAGAGTGAGATGCCAGCTCCTTTCATTCAGTCAGTAGCTTCAAACATTTCTGGTATATGAAAAACATGTTTTTCAATGGCAAAAATCAATGAATATTGTAAATGCACAAACAGTAATATCTCCACATTGCAAGGTGCAATTCTGAAATTTTTTGCTTTTTCCTGCTAATCCTAGCATGATAAAGAAGATTCAAAGAGAGTGAGATGCCAGCTCCTTTCATTCAGTCAGTAGCTTCAAACATTTCTGGTATATGAAAACCATGTTTTTCAATGGCAAAAATCAATGAATATTGTAAATGCACAAACAGTAATATCTCCACATTGCACGGTGCAATTCTGAAATTTGTAGCTTTTTCCTGTTAATCCTAGCATGATAAAGAAGATTAAAAGAGAGTGAGATGCCAGCTCCTTTCATTCAATCAGTAGCTTCAAACATTTCTGGTATATGAAAAACATGTTTTTCAATGGCAAAAATCAATGAATATTGTAAATGCACAAACAGTAATATCTCCGCATTGCAAGGTGCAATTCTGAAATTTTTTGCTTTTTCCTGCTAATCCTAGCATGATAAAGAAGATTCAAAGAGAGTGAGATGCCAGCTCCTTTCATTCAGTCAGTAGCTTCAAACATTTCTGGTATATGAAAAACATGTTTTTCAATGGCAAAAATCAATGAATATTGTAAATGCACAAACAGTAATATCTCCACATTGCACGGTGCAATTCTGAAATTTTTAGCTTTTTCCTGCTAATCCTAGCATGATAAAGAAGATTCAAAGAGAGTGAGATGCCAGCTCCTTTCATTCAGTCAGTAGCTTCAAACATTTCTGGTATATGAAAAACATGTTTTTCAATGGCAAAAATCAATGAATATTGTAAATGCACAAACAGTAATATCTCCACATTGCACGGTGCAATTCTGAAATTTTTAGCTTTTTCCTGTTAATCCTAGCATGATAAAGAAGATTCAAAGAGAGTGAGATGCCAGCTCCTTTCATTCAGTCAGTAGCTTCAAACATTTCTGGTATATGAAAAACATGTTTTTCAATGGCAAAAATCAATGAATATTGTAAATGCACAAACAGTAATATCTCCACATTGCACGGTGCAATTCTGAAATTTTTAGCTTTTTCCTGTTAATCCTAGCATGATAAAGAAGATTCAAAGAGAGTGAGATGCCAGCTCCTTTCATTCAGTCAGTAGCTTCAAACATTTCTGGTATATGAAAAACATGTTTTTCAATGGCAAAAATCAATGAATATTGTAAATGCACAAACAGTAATATCTCCACATTGCAAGGTGCAATTCTGAAATTTTTTGCTTTTTCCTGTTAATCCTAGCATGATAAAGAAGATTCAAAGAGAGTGAGATGCCAGCTCCTTTCATTCAGTCAGTAGCTTCAAACATTTCTGGTATATGAAAAACATGTTTTTCAATGGCAAAAATCAATGAATATTGTAAATGCACAAACAGTAATATCTCCACATTGCACGGTGCAATTCTGAAATTTTTAGCTTTTTCCTGTTAATCCTAGCATGATAAAGAAGATTCAAAGAGAGTGAGATGCCAGCTCCTTTCATTCAGTCAGTAGCTTCAAACATTTCTGGTATATGAAAAACATGTTTTTCAATGGCAAAAATCAATGAATATTGTAAATGCACAAACAGTAATATCTCCACATTGCAAGGTGCAATTCTGAAATTTTTTGCTTTTTCCTGTTAATCCTAGCATGATAAAGAAGATTCAAAGAGAGTGAGATGCCAGCTCCTTTCATTCAGTCAGTAGCTTCAAACATTTCTGGTATATGAAAAACATGTTTTTCAATGGCAAAAATCAATGAATATTGTAAATGCACAAACAGTAATATCTCCACATTGCAAGGTGCAATTCTGAAATTTTTTGCTTTTTCCTGCTAATCCTAGCATGATAAAGAAGATTCAAAGAGAGTGAGATGCCAGCTCCTTTTATTCAGTCAGTAGCTTCAAACATTTCTGGTATATGAAAAACGTTTTTCAATGGCAAAAATCAATGAATATTGTAAATGCACAAACAGTAATATCTCCACATTGCACGGTGCAATTCTGAAATTTTTAGCTTTTTCCTGTTAATCCTAGCATGATAAAGAAGATTCAAAGAGAGTGAGATGCCAGCTCCTTTCATTCAGTCAGTAGCTTCAAACATTTCTGGTATATGAAAAACATGTTTTTCAATGGCAAAAATCAATGAATATTGTAAATGCACAAACAGTAATATCTCCACATTGCAAAGTGCAATTCTGAAATTTTTTGCTTTTTCCTGCTAATCCTAGCATGATAAAGAAGATTCAAAGAGAGTGAGATGCCAGCTCCTTTTATTCAGTCAGTAGCTTCAAACATTTCTGGTATATGAAAAACGTTTTTCAATGGCAAAAATCAATGAATATTGTAAATGCACAAACAGTAATATCTCCACATTGCACGGTGCAATTCTGAAATTTTTAGCTTTTTCCTGTTAATCCTAGCATGATAAAGAAGATTCAAAGAGAGTGAGATGCCAGCTCCTTTCATTCAGTCAGTAGCTTCAAACATTTCTGGTATATGAAAAACGTTTTTCAATGGCAAAAATCAATGAATATTGTAAATGCACAAACAGTAATATCTCCACATTGCAAAGTGCAATTCTGAAATTTTTTGCTTTTTCCTGCTAATCCTAGCATGATAAAGAAGATTCAAAGAGAGTGAGATGCCAGCTCCTTTCATTCAGTCAGTAGCTTCAAACATTTCTGGTATATGAAAAACATGTTTTTCAATGGCAAAAATCAATGAATATTGTAAAAGCACAAACAGTAATATCTCCACATTGCACGGTGCAATTCTGAAATTTTTAGCTTTTTCCTGTTAATCCTAGCATGATAAAGAAGATTCAAAGAGAGTGAGATGCCAGCTCCTTTCATTCAGTCAGTAGCTTCAAACATTTCTGGTATATGAAAAACATGTTTTTCAATGGCAAAAATCAATGAATATTGTAAATGCACAAACAGTAATATCTCCACATTGCAAAGTGCAATTCTGAAATTTTTTGCTTTTTCCTGCTAATCCTAGCATGATAAAGAAGATTCAAAGAGAGTGAGATGCCAGCTCCTTTCATTCAGTCAGTAGCTTCAAACATTTCTGGTATATGAAAAACATGTTTTTCAATGGCAAAAATCAATGAATATTGTAAAAGCACAAACAGTAATATCTCCACATTGCACGGTGCAATTCTGAAATTTTTAGCTTTTTCCTGTTAATCCTAGCATGATAAAGAAGATTCAAAGAGAGTGAGATGCCAGCTTCTTTCATTCAGTCAGTAGCTTCAAACATTTCTGGTATATGAAAAACATGTTTTTCAATGGCAAAAATCAATGAATATTGTAAATGCACAAACAGTAATATCTCCACATTGCAAGGTGCAATTCTGAAATTTTTTGCTTTTTCCTGCTAATCCTAGCATGATAAAGAAGATTCAAAGAGAGTGAGATGCCAGCTCCTTTCATTCAGTCAGTAGCTTCAAACATTTCTGGTATATGAAAAACATGTTTTTCAATGGCAAAAATCAATGAATATTGTAAATGCACAAACAGTAATATCTCCACATTGCACGGTGCAATTCTGAAATTTTTAGCTTTTTCCTGTTAATCCTAGCATGATAAAGAAGATTCAAAGAGAGTGAGATGCCAGCTCCTTTCATTCAGTCAGTAGCTTCAAACATTTCTGGTATATGAAAAACATGTTTTTCAATGGCAAAAATCAATGAATATTGTAAATGCACAAACAGTAATATCTCCACATTGCAAGGTGCAATTCTGAAATTTTTTGCTTTTTCCTGTTAATCCTAGCATGATAAAGAAGATTCAAAAAGAGTGAGATGCCAGCTCCTTTCATTCAGTCAGTAGCTTCAAACATTTCTGGTATATGAAAAACATGTTTTTCAATGGCAAAAATCAATGAATATTGTAAATGCACAAACAGTAATATCTCCACATTGCACGGTGCAATTCTGAAATTTTTAGCTTTTTCCTGTTAATCCTAGCATGATAAAGAAGATTCAAAGAGAGTGAGATGCCAGCTCCTTTCATTCAGTCAGTAGCTTCAAACATTTCTGGTATATGAAAAACATGTTTTTCAATGGCAAAAATCAATGAATATTGTAAATGCACAAACAGTAATATCTCCACATTGCAAGGTGCAATTCTGAAATTTTTTGCTTTTTCCTGCTAATCCTAGCATGATAAAGAAGATTCAAAGAGAGTGAGATGCCAGCTCCTTTCATTCAGTCAGTAGCTTCAAACATTTCTGGTATATGAAAACCATGTTTTTCAATGGCAAAAATCAATGAATATTGTAAATGCACAAACAGTAATATCTCCACATTGCACGGTGCAATTCTGAAATTTGTAGCTTTTTCCTGTTAATCCTAGCATGATAAAGAAGATTCAAAGAGAGTGAGATGCCAGCTCCTTTCATTCAGTCAGTAGCTTCAAACATTTCTGGTATATGAAAAACATGTTTTTCAATGGCAAAAATCAATGAATATTGTAAATGCACAAACAGTAATATCTCCACATTGCAAGGTGCAATTCTGAAATTTTTTGCTTTTTCCTGTTAATCCTAGCATGATAAAGAAGATTCAAAGAGAGTGAGATGCCAGCTCCTTTCATTCAATCAGTAGCTTCAAACATTTCTGGTATATGAAAAACATGTTTTTCAATGGCAAAAATCAATGAATATTGTAAATGCACAAACAGTAATATCTCCGCATTGCAAGGTGCAATTCTGAAATTTTTTGCTTTTTCCTGCTAATCCTAGCATGATAAAGAAGATTCAAAGAGAGTGAGATGCCAGCTCCTTTCATTCAGTCAGTAGCTTCAAACATTTCTGGTATATGAAAAACATGTTTTTCAATGGCAAAAATCAATGAATATTGTAAATGCACAAACAGTAATATCTCCACATTGCACGGTGCAATTCTGAAATTTTTAGCTTTTTCCTGCTAATCCTAGCATGATAAAGAAGATTCAAAGAGAGTGAGATGCCAGCTCCTTTCATTCAGTCAGTAGCTTCAAACATTTCTGGTATATGAAAAACATGTTTTTCAATGGCAAAAATCAATGAATATTGTAAATGCACAAACAGTAATATCTCCACATTGCACGGTGCAATTCTGAAATTTTTAGCTTTTTCCTGTTAATCCTAGCATGATAAAGAAGATTCAAAGAGAGTGAGATGCCAGCTCCTTTCATTCAGTCAGTAGCTTCAAACATTTCTGGTATATGAAAAACATGTTTTTCAATGGCAAAAATCAATGAATATTGTAAATGCACAAACAGTAATATCTCCACATTGCACGGTGCAATTCTGAAATTTTTAGCTTTTTCCTGTTAATCCTAGCATGATAAAGAAGATTCAAAGAGAGTGAGATGCCAGCTCCTTTCATTCAGTCAGTAGCTTCAAACATTTCTGGTATATGAAAAACATGTTTTTCAATGGCAAAAATCAATGAATATTGTAAATGCACAAACAGTAATATCTCCACATTGCAAGGTGCAATTCTGAAATTTTTTGCTTTTTCCTGTTAATCCTAGCATGATAAAGAAGATTCAAAGAGAGTGAGATGCCAGCTCCTTTCATTCAGTCAGTAGCTTCAAACATTTCTGGTATATGAAAAACATGTTTTTCAATGGCAAAAATCAATGAATATTGTAAATGCACAAACAGTAATATCTCCACATTGCAAGGTGCAATTCTGAAATTTTTTGCTTTTTCCTGCTAATCCTAGCATGATAAAGAAGATTCAAAGAGAGTGAGATGCCAGCTCCTTTTATTCAGTCAGTAGCTTCAAACATTTCTGGTATATGAAAAACGTTTTTCAATGGCAAAAATCAATGAATATTGTAAATGCACAAACAGTAATATCTCCACATTGCACGGTGCAATTCTGAAATTTTTAGCTTTTTCCTGTTAATCCTAGCATGATAAAGAAGATTCAAAGAGAGTGAGATGCCAGCTCCTTTCATTCAGTCAGTAGCTTCAAACATTTCTGGTATATGAAAAACATGTTTTTCAATGGCAAAAATCAATGAATATTGTAAATGCACAAACAGTAATATCTCCACATTGCAAAGTGCAATTCTGAAATTTTTTGCTTTTTCCTGCTAATCCTAGCATGATAAAGAAGATTCAAAGAGAGTGAGATGCCAGCTCCTTTTATTCAGTCAGTAGCTTCAAACATTTCTGGTATATGAAAAACGTTTTTCAATGGCAAAAATCAATGAATATTGTAAATGCACAAACAGTAATATCTCCACATTGCACGGTGCAATTCTGAAATTTTTAGCTTTTTCCTGTTAATCCTAGCATGATAAAGAAGATTCAAAGAGAGTGAGATGCCAGCTCCTTTCATTCAGTCAGTAGCTTCAAACATTTCTGGTATATGAAAAACATGTTTTTCAATGGCAAAAATCAATGAATATTGTAAATGCACAAACAGTAATATCTCCACATTGCAAAGTGCAATTCTGAAATTTTTTGCTTTTTCCTGCTAATCCTAGCATGATAAAGAAGATTCAAAGAGAGTGAGATGCCAGCTCCTTTCATTCAGTCAGTAGCTTCAAACATTTCTGGTATATGAAAAACATGTTTTTCAATGGCAAAAATCAATGAATATTGTAAATGCACAAACAGTAATATCTCCACATTGCACGGTGCAATTCTGAAATTTTTTGCTTTTTCCTGCTAATCCTAGCATGATAAAGAAGATTCAAAGAGAGTGAGATGCCAGCTCCTTTTATTCAGTCAGTAGCTTCAAACATTTCTGGTATATGAAAAACGTTTTTCAATGGCAAAAATCAATGAATATTGTAAATGCACAAACAGTAATATCTCCACATTGCACGGTGCAATTCTGAAATTTTTAGCTTTTTCCTGTTAATCCTAGCATGATAAAGAAGATTCAAAGAGAGTGAGATGCCAGCTCCTTTCATTCAGTCAGTAGCTTCAAACATTTCTGGTATATGAAAAACATGTTTTTCAATGGCAAAAATCAATGAATATTGTAAATGCACAAACAGTAATATCTCCACATTGCAAAGTGCAATTCTGAAATTTTTTGCTTTTTCCTGCTAATCCTAGCATGATAAAGAAGATTCAAAGAGAGTGAGATGCCAGCTCCTTTCATTCAGTCAGTAGCTTCAAACATTTCTGGTATATGAAAAACATGTTTTTCAATGGCAAAAATCAATGAATATTGTAAATGCACAAACAGTAATATCTCCACATTGCAAGGTGCAATTCTGAAATTTTTTGCTTTTTCCTGCTAATCCTAGCATGATAAAGAAGATTCAAAGAGAGTGAGATGCCAGCTCCTTTCATTCAGTCAGTAGCTTCAAACATTTCTGGTATATGAAAAACATGTTTTTCAATGGCAAAAATCAATGAATATTGTAAATGCACAAACAGTAATATCTCCACATTGCACGGTGCAATTCTGAAATTTTTAGCTTTTTCCTGTTAATCCTAGCATGATAAAGAAGATTCAAAGAGAGTGAGATGCCAGCTCCTTTCATTCAGTCAGTAGCTTCAAACATTTCTGGTATATGAAAAACATGTTTTTCAATGGCAAAAATCAATGAATATTGTAAATGCACAAACAGTAATATCTCCACATTGCAAAGTGCAATTCTGAAATTTTTTGCTTTTTCCTGCTAATCCTAGCATGATAAAGAAGATTCAAAGAGAGTGAGATGCCAGCTCCTTTCATTCAGTCAGTAGCTTCAAACATTTCTGGTATATGAAAAACATGTTTTTCAATGGCAAAAATCAATGAATATTGTAAATGCACAAACAGTAATATCTCCACATTGCACGGTGCAATTCTGAAATTTTTTGCTTTTTCCTGCTAATCCTAGCATGATAAAGAAGATTCAAAGAGAGTGAGATGCCAGCTCCTTTTATTCAGTCAGTAGCTTCAAACATTTCTGGTATATGAAAAACGTTTTTCAATGGCAAAAATCAATGAATATTGTAAATGCACAAACAGTAATATCTCCACATTGCACGGTGCAATTCTGAAATTTTTAGCTTTTTCCTGTTAATCCTAGCATGATAAAGAAGATTCAAAGAGAGTGAGATGCCAGCTCCTTTCATTCAGTCAGTAGCTTCAAACATTTCTGGTATATGAAAAACATGTTTTTCAATGGCAAAAATCAATGAATATTGTAAATGCACAAACAGTAATATCTCCACATTGCAAAGTGCAATTCTGAAATTTTTTGCTTTTTCCTGCTAATCCTAGCATGATAAAGAAGATTCAAAGAGAGTGAGATGCCAGCTCCTTTCATTCAGTCAGTAGCTTCAAACATTTCTGGTATATGAAAAACATGTTTTTCAATGGCAAAAATCAATGAATATTGTAAATGCACAAACAGTAATATCTCCACATTGCAAGGTGCAATTCTGAAATTTTTTGCTTTTTCCTGCTAATCCTAGCATGATAAAGAAGATTCAAAGAGAGTGAGATGCCAGCTCCTTTCATTCAGTCAGTAGCTTCAAACATTTCTGGTATATGAAAAACATGTTTTTCAATGGCAAAAATCAATGAATATTGTAAATGCACAAACAGTAATATCTCCACATTGCACGGTGCAATTCTGAAATTTTTAGCTTTTTCCTGTTAATCCTAGCATGATAAAGAAGATTCAAAGAGAGTGAGATGCCAGCTCCTTTCATTCAGTCAGTAGCTTCAAACATTTCTGGTATATGAAAAACATGTTTTTCAATGGCAAAAATCAATGAATATTGTAAATGCACAAACAGTAATATCTCCACATTGCAAAGTGCAATTCTGAAATTTTTTGCTTTTTCCTGCTAATCCTAGCATGATAAAGAAGATTCAAAGAGAGTGAGATGCCAGCTCCTTTCATTCAGTCAGTAGCTTCAAACATTTCTGGTATATGAAAAACATGTTTTTCAATGGCAAAAATCAATGAATATTGTAAATGCACAAACAGTAATATCTCCACATTGCAAAGTGCAATTCTGAAATTTTTTGCTTTTTCCTGCTAATCCTAGCATGATAAAGAAGATTCAAAGAGAGTGAGATGCCAGCTCCTTTTATTCAGTCAGTAGCTTCAAACATTTCTGGTATATGAAAAACGTTTTTCAATGGCAAAAATCAATGAATATTGTAAATGCACAAACAGTAATATCTCCACATTGCACGGTGCAATTCTGAAATTTTTAGCTTTTTCCTGTTAATCCTAGCATGATAAAGAAGATTCAAAGAGAGTGAGATGCCAGCTCCTTTCATTCAGTCAGTAGCTTCAAACATTTCTGGTATATGAAAAACATGTTTTTCAATGGCAAAAATCAATGAATATTGTAAATGCACAAACAGTAATATCTCCACATTGCAAAGTGCAATTCTGAAATTTTTTGCTTTTTCCTGCTAATCCTAGCATGATAAAGAAGATTCAAAGAGAGTGAGATGCCAGCTCCTTTCATTCAGTCAGTAGCTTCAAACATTTCTGGTATATGAAAAACATGTTTTTCAATGGCAAAAATCAATGAATATTGTAAAAGCACAAACAGTAATATCTCCACATTGCACGGTGCAATTCTGAAATTTTTAGCTTTTTCCTGTTAATCCTAGCATGATAAAGAAGATTCAAAGAGAGTGAGATGCCAGCTCCTTTCATTCAGTCAGTAGCTTCAAACATTTCTGGTATATGAAAAACATGTTTTTCAATGGCAAAAATCAATGAATATTGTAAATGCACAAACAGTAATATCTCCACATTGCAAAGTGCAATTCTGAAATTTTTTGCTTTTTCCTGCTAATCCTAGCATGATAAAGAAGATTCAAAGAGAGTGAGATGCCAGCTCCTTTCATTCAGTCAGTAGCTTCAAACATTTCTGGTATATGAAAAACATGTTTTTCAATGGCAAAAATCAATGAATATTGTAAAAGCACAAACAGTAATATCTCCACATTGCACGGTGCAATTCTGAAATTTTTAGATTTTTCCTGTTAATCCTAGCATGATAAAGAAGATTCAAAGAGAGTGAGATGCCAGCTCCTTTCATTCAGTCAGTAGCTTCAAACATTTCTGGTATATGAAAAACATGTTTTTCAATGGCAAAAATCAATGAATATTGTAAATGCACAAACAGTAATATCTCCACATTGCAAGGTGCAATTCTGAAATTTTTTGCTTTTTCCTGCTAATCCTAGCATGATAAAGAAGATTCAAAGAGAGTGAGATGCCAGCTCCTTTCATTCAGTCAGTAGCTTCAAACATTTCTGGTATATGAAAAACATGTTTTTCAATGGCAAAAATCAATGAATATTGTAAATGCACAAACAGTAATATCTCCACATTGCACGGTGCAATTCTGAAATTTTTAGCTTTTTCCTGTTAATCCTAGCATGATAAAGATTCAGAGTGAGATGCCAGCTCCTTTCATTCAGTCAGTAGCTTCAAACATTTCTGGTATATGAAAAACATGTTTTTCAATGGCAAAAATCAATGAATATTGTAAATGCACAAACAGTAATATCTCCACATTGCAAGGTGCAATTCTGAAATTTTTTGCTTTTTCCTGTTAATCCTAGCATGATAAAGAAGATTCAAAGAGAGTGAGATGCCAGCTCCTTTCATTCAGTCAGTAGCTTCAAACATTTCTGGTATATGAAAAACATGTTTTTCAATGGCAAAAATCAATGAATATTGTAAATGCACAAACAGTAATATCTCCACATTGCACGGTGCAATTCTGAAATTTTTAGCTTTTTCCTGTTAATCCTAGCATGATAAAGAAGATTCAAAGAGAGTGAGATGCCAGCTCCTTTCATTCAGTCAGTAGCTTCAAACATTTCTGGTATATGAAAAACATGTTTTTCAATGGCAAAAATCAATGAATATTGTAAATGCACAAACAGTAATATCTCCACATTGCAAGGTGCAATTCTGAAATTTTTTGCTTTTTCCTGCTAATCCTAGCATGATAAAGAAGATTCAAAGAGAGTGAGATGCCAGCTCCTTTCATTCAGTCAGTAGCTTCAAACATTTCTGGTATATGAAAACCATGTTTTTCAATGGCAAAAATCAATGAATATTGTAAATGCACAAACAGTAATATCTCCACATTGCACGGTGCAATTCTGAAATTTGTAGCTTTTTCCTGTTAATCCTAGCATGATAAAGAAGATTCAAAGAGAGTGAGATGCCAGCTCCTTTCATTCAGTCAGTAGCTTCAAACATTTCTGGTATATCAAAAACATGTTTTTCAATGGCAAAAATCAATGAATATTGTAAATGCACAAACAGTAATATCTCCACATTGCAAGGTGCAATTCTGAAATTTTTTGCTTTTTCCTGTTAATCCTAGCATGATAAAGAAGATTCAAAGAGAGTGAGATGCCAGCTCCTTTCATTCAATCAGTAGCTTCAAACATTTCTGGTATATGAAAAACATGTTTTTCAATGGCAAAAATCAATGAATATTGTAAATGCACAAACAGTAATATCTCCACATTGCAAAGTGCAATTCTGAAATTTTTTGCTTTTTCCTGCTAATCCTAGCATGATAAAGAAGATTCAAAGAGAGTGAGATGCCAGCTCCTTTCATTCAGTCAGTAGCTTCAAACATTTCTGGTATATGAAAAACATGTTTTTCAATGGCAAAAATCAATGAATATTGTAAAAGCACAAACAGTAATATCTCCACATTGCACGGTGCAATTCTGAAATTTTTAGCTTTTCCTGTTAATCCTAGCATGATAAAGAAGATTCAAAGAGAGTGAGATGCCAGCTCCTTTCATTCAGTCAGTAGCTTCAAACATTTCTGGTATATGAAAAACATGTTTTTCAATGGCAAAAATCAATGAATATTGTAAATGCACAAACAGTAATATCTCCACATTGCAAAGTGCAATTCTGAAATTTTTTGCTTTTTCCTGCTAATCCTAGCATGATAAAGAAGATTCAAAGAGAGTGAGATGCCAGCTCCTTTCATTCAGTCAGTAGCTTCAAACATTTCTGGTATATGAAAAACATGTTTTTCAATGGCAAAAATCAATGAATATTGTAAAAGCACAAACAGTAATATCTCCACATTGCACGGTGCAATTCTGAAATTTTTAGATTTTTCCTGTTA
>NW_027365309.1:0-124534 GCF_046119375.1 Phyllobates terribilis | reverse complement strand
CTTTATCATGCTAAGAGGAGCAGGAAAAAGCAAAAAAATTCAGAATTGCACCTTGCAATGCGGAGAAATTACTGTTTGTGCATTTACAATATTCATTGATTTTTGCCATTGAAAAACATCATGTTATTCATATACCAGAAATGATTGAAGCTACTGACTGAATGAAAGGAGCTGGCATCTCACTCTCTTTGAATCTTCTTTATCATGCTAAGAGGAGCAGGAAAAAGCAAAAAATTTCAGAATTGCACCTTGCAATGCGGAGAAATTACTGTTTGTGCATTTACAATATTCATTGATTTTTGCCATTGAAAAACGACCAGAAATGATTGAAGCTACTGACTGAATGAAAGGAACTGGCATCTCACTCTCTTTGAATCTTCTTTATCATGCTAAGAGGAGCAGGAAAAAGCAAAAAATTTCAGAATTGCACCTTGCAATGCGGAGAAATTACTGTTTGTGCATTTACAAAATTCATTGATTTTTGCCATTGAAAAACATCATGTTATTCATATACCAGAAATGTTTGAAGCTACTGACTGAATGAAAGGAGCTGACATCTCACTCTCTTTGAATCTTCTTTATCATGCTAAGAGGAGCAGGAAAAAGCAAAAAATTTCAGAATTGCACCTTGCAATGCGGAGAAATTACTGTTTGTGCATTTACAATATTCATTGATTTTTGCCATTGAAAAACGTCCAGAAATGATTGAAGCTACTGACTGAATGAAAGGAGCTGGCATCTCACTCTCTTTGAATCTTCTTTATCATGCTAAGAGGAGCAGGAAAAAGCAAAAAATTTCAGACTTGCACCTTGCAATGCGGAGAAATTACTGTTTGTGCATTTACAATATTCATTGATTTTTGCCATTGAAAAACATCATGTTATTCATATACCAGAAATGTTTGAAGCTACTGACTGAATGAAAGGAGCTGGCATCTCACTCTCTTTGAATCTTCTTTATCATGCTAAGAGGAGCAGGAAAAAGCAAAAAATTTCAGAATTGCACCTTGCAATGCGGAGAAATTACTGTTTGTGCATTTACAATATTCATTGATTTTTGCCATTGAAAAACGTCCAGAAATGATTGAAGCTACTGACTGAATGAAAGGAGCTGGCATCTCACTCTCTTTGAATCTTGTTTATCATGCTAAGAGGAGCAGGAAAAAGCAAAAAATTTCAGAATTGCACCTTGCAATGCGGAGAAATTACTGTTTGTGCATTTACAATATTCATTGATTTTTGCCATTGAAAAACGTCCAGAAATGATTGAAGCTACTGACTGAATGAAAGGAGCTGGCATCTCACTCTCTTTGAATCTTCTTTATCATGCTAAGAGGAGCAGGAAAAAGCAAAAAATTTCAGAATTGCACCTTGCAATGCGGAGAAATTACTGTTTGTGCATTTACAATATTCATTGATTTTTGCCATTGAAAAACATCATGTTATTCATATACCAGAAATGATTGAAGCTACTGACTGAATGAAAGGAGCTGGCATCTCACTCTCTTTGAATCTTCTTTATCATGCTAAGAGGAGCAGGAAAAAGCAAAAAATTTCAGAATTGCACCTTGCAATGCGGAGAAATTACTGTTTGTGCATTTACAATATTCATTGATTTTTGCCATTGAAAAACATCATGTTATTCATATACCAGAAATGATTGAAGCTACTGACTGAATGAAAGGAGCTGGCATCTCACTCTCTTTGAATCTTCTTTATCATGCTAAGAGGAGCAGGAAAAAGCAAAAAATTTCAGAATTGCACCTTGCAATGCGGAGAAATTACTGTTTGTGCATTTACAATATTCATTGATTTTTGCCATTGAAAAACGTCCAGAAATGATTGAAGCTACTGACTGAATGAAAGGAACTGGCATCTCACTCTCTTTGAATCTTCTTTATCATGCTAAGAGGAGCAGGAAAAAGCAAAAAATTTCAGAATTGCACCTTGCAATGCGGAGAAATTACTGTTTGTGCATTTACAAAATTCATTGATTTTTGCCATTGAAAAACATCATGTTATTCATATACCAGAAATGTTTGAAGCTACTGACTGAATGAAAGGAGCTGACATCTCACTCTCTTTGAATCTTCTTTATCATGCTAAGAGGAGCAGGAAAAAGCAAAAAATTTCAGAATTGCACCTTGCAATGCGGAGAAATTACTGTTTGTGCATTTACAATATTCATTGATTTTTGCCATTGAAAAACGTCCAGAAATGATTGAAGCTACTGACTGAATGAAAGGAGCTGACATCTCACTCTCTTTGAATCTTCTTTATCATGCTAAGAGGAGCAGGAAAAAGCAAAAAATTTCAGAATTGCACCTTGCAATGCGGAGAAATTACTGTTTGTGCATTTACAATATTCATTGATTTTTGCCATTGAAAAACGTCCAGAAATGATTGAAGCTACTGACTGAATGAAAGGAGCTGGCATCTCACTCTCTTTGAATCTTCTTTATCATGCTAAGAGGAGCAGGAAAAAGCAAAAAATTTCAGAATTGCACCTTGCAATGTGGAGAAATTACTGTTTGTGCATTTACAATATTCATTGATTTTTACCATTGAAAAACGTCCAGAAATGATTGAAGCTACTGACTGAATGAAAGTAGCTGGCATCTCACTCTCTTTGAATCTTCTTTATCATGCTAAGAGGAGCAGGAAAAAGCAAAAAATTTCAGACTTGCACCTTGCAATGCGGAGAAATTACTGTTTGTGCATTTACAATATTCATTGATTTTTGCCATTGAAAAACATCATGTTATTCATATACCAGAAATGTTTGAAGCTACTGACTGAATGAAAGGAGCTGGCATCTCACTCTCTTTGAATCTTCTTTATCATGCTAAGAGAAGCAGGAAAAAGCAAAAAATTTCAGAATTGCACCTTGCAATGCGGAGAAATTACTGTTTGTGCATTTACAATATTCATTGATTTTTGCCATTGAAAAACGTCCAGAAATGATTGAAGCTACTGACTGAATGAAAGGAGCTGGCATCTCACTCTCTTTGAATCTTCTTTATCATGCTAAGAGGAGCAGGAAAAAGCAAAAAATTTCAGAATTGCACCTTGCAATGCGGAGAAATTACTGTTTGTGCATTTACAATATTCATTGATTTTTGCCATTGAAAAACGTCCAGAAATGATTGAAGCTACTGACTGAATGAAAGGAGCAGGCATCTCACTCTCTTTGAATCTTCTTTATCATGCTAAGAGGAGCAGGAAAAAGCAAAAAATTTCAGAATTGCACCTTGCAATGCGGAGAAATTACTGTTTGTGCATTTACAATATTCATGGATTTTTGCCATTGAAAAACGTCCAGAAATGATTGAAGCTACTGACTGAATGAAAGGAGCTGGCATCTCACTCTCTTTGAATCTTCTTTATCATGCTAAGAGGAGCAGGAAAAAGCAAAAAATTTCAGACTTGCACCTTGCAATGCGGAGAAATTACTGTTTGTGCATTTACAATATTCATTGATTTTTGCCATTGAAAAACATCATGTTATTCATATACCAGAAATGTTTGAAGCTACTGACTGAATGAAAGGAGCTTGCATCTCACTCTCTTTGAATCTTCTTTATCATGCTAAGAGGAGCAGGAAAAAGCAAAAAATTTCAGAATTGCACCTTGCAATGCGGAGAAATTACTGTTTGTGCATTTACAATATTCATTGATTTTTGCCATTGAAAAACGTCCAGAAATGATTGAAGCTACTGACTGAATGAAAGGAGCTGGCATCTCACTCTCTTTGATTCTTCTTTATCATGCTAAGAGGAGCAGGAAAAAGCAAAAAATTTCAGAATTGCACCTTGCAATGCGGAGAAATTACTGTTTGTGAATTTACAATATTCATTGATTTTTGCCATTGAAAAACGTCCAGAAATGATTGAAGCTACTGACTGAATGAAAGGAGCTGGCATCTCACTCTCTTTGAATCTTCTTTATCATGCTAAGAGGAGCAGGAAAAATCAAAAAATTTCAGAATTGCACCTTGCAATGCGGAGAAATTACTGTTTGTGCATTTACAATATTCAATGATTTTTGCCATTGAAAAACATGTTATTCATATACCAGAAATGTTTGAAGCTACTGACTGAATGAAAGGAGCTGGCACCTCACTCTCTTTGAATCTTCTTTATCATGCTAAGAGGAGCGGGAAAAAGCAAAAAATTTCAGAATTGCACCTTGCAATGCGGAGAAATTACTGTTTGTGCATTTACAATATTCATTGATTTTTGCCATTGAAAAACATCCAGAAATGATTGAAGCTACTGACTGAATGAAAGGAGCTGGCATCTCACTCTCTTTGAATCTTCTTTATCATGCTAAGAGGAGCAGGAAAAAGCAAAAAATTTCAGAATTGCACCTTGCAATGCGGAGAAATTACTGTTTGTGCATTTACAATATTCATTGATTTTTGCCATTGAAAAACGTCCAGAAATGATTGAAGCTACTGACTGATTGAAAGGAGCTGGCATCTCACTCTCTTTGAATCTTCTTTATCATGCTAAGAGGAGCAGGAAAAAGCCAAAAATTTCAGAATTGCACCTTGCAATGCGGAGAAATTACAGTTTGTGCATTTACAATATTCATTGATTTTTGCCATTGAAAAACATCCAGAAATGATTGAAGCTACTGACTGAATGAAAGGAGCTGGCATCTCACTCTCTTTGAATATTCTTTATCATGCTAAGAGGAGCAGGAAAAAGCAAAAAATTTCAGAATTGCACCTTGCAATGCGGAGAAATTACTGTTTGTGCATTTACAATATTCATTGATTTTTGCCATTGAAAAACATCATGTTATTCATATACCAGAAATGTTTGAAGCTACTGACTGAATGAAAGGAGCTGGCATCTCACTCTCTTTGAATCTTCTTTATCATGCTAAGAGGAGCAGGAAAAAGCAAAAAATTTCAGAATTGCACCTTGCAATGCGGAGAAATTACTGTTTGTGCATTTACAATATTCATTGATTTTTGCCATTGAAAAACATCATGTTATTCATATACCAGAAATGTTTGAAGCTACTGACTGAATGAAAGGAGCTGGCATCTCACTCTCTTTGAATCTTCTTTATCATGCTAAGAGGAGCAGGAAAAAGCAAAAAATTTCAGAATTGCACCTTGCAATGTGGAGAAATTACTGTTTGTGCATTTACAATATTCATTGATTTTTACCATTGAAAAACGTCCAGAAATGATTGAAGCTACTGACTGAATGAAAGTAGCTGGCATCTCACTCTCTTTGAATCTTCTTTATCATGCTAAGAGGAGCAGGAAAAAGCAAAAAATTTCAGAATTGCACCTTGCAATGCAGAGAAATTACTGTTTGTGCATTTACAATATTCATTGATTTTTGCCATTGAAAAACATCATGTTATTCATATACCAGAAATGTTTGAAGCTACTGACTGAATGAAAGGAGCTGGCATCTCACTCTCTTTGAATCTTCTTTATCATGCTAAGAGGAGCAGGAAAAAGCAAAAAATTTCAGAATTGCACCTTGCAATGTGGAGAAATTACTGTTTGTGCATTTACAATATTCATTGATTTTTACCATTGAAAAACGTCCAGAAATGATTGAAGCTACTGACTGAATGAAAGTAGCTGGCATCTCACTCTCTTTGAATCTTCTTTATCATGCTAAGAGGAGCAGGAAAAAGCAAAAAATTTCAGACTTGCACCTTGCAATGCGGAGAAATTACTGTTTGTGCATTTACAATATTCATTGATTTTTGCCATTGAAAAACATCATGTTATTCATATACCAGAAATGTTTGAAGCTACTGACTGAATGAAAGGAGCTGGCATCTCACTCTCTTTGAATCTTCTTTATCATGCTAAGAGGAGCAGGAAAAAGCAAAAAATTTCAGAATTGCACCTTGCAATGCGGAGAAATTACTGTTTGTGCATTTACAATATTCATTGATTTTTGCCATTGAAAAACGTCCAGAAATGATTGAAGCTACTGACTGAATGAAAGGAGCTGGCATCTCACTCTCTTTGAATCTTGTTTATCATGCTAAGAGGAGCAGGAAAAAGCAAAAAATTTCAGAATTGCACCTTGCAATGCGGAGAAATTACTGTTTGTGCATTTACAATATTCATTGATTTTTGCCATTGAAAAACGTCCAGAAATGATTGAAGCTACTGACTGAATGAAAGGAGCTGGCATCTCACTCTCTTTGAATCTTCTTTATCATGCTAAGAGGAGCAGGAAAAAGCAAAAAATTTCAGAATTGCACCTTGCAATGCGGAGAAATTACTGTTTGTGCATTTACAATATTCATTGATTTTTGCCATTGAAAAACATCATGTTATTCATATACCAGAAATGATTGAAGCTACTGACTGAATGAAAGGAGCTGGCATCTCACTCTCTTTGAATCTTCTTTATCATGCTAAGAGGAGCAGGAAAAAGCAAAAAATTTCAGAATTGCACCTTGCAATGCGGAGAAATTACTGTTTGTGCATTTACAATATTCATTGATTTTTGCCATTGAAAAACGTCCAGAAATGATTGAAGCTACTGACTGAATGAAAGGAACTGGCATCTCACTCTCTTTGAATCTTCTTTATCATGCTAAGAGGAGCAGGAAAAAGCAAAAAATTTCAGAATTGCACCTTGCAATGCGGAGAAATTACTGTTTGTGCATTTACAAAATTCATTGATATTTGCCATTGAAAAACATCATGTTATTCATATACCAGAAATGTTTGAAGCTACTGACTGAATGAAAGGAGCTGACATCTCACTCTCTTTGAATCTTCTTTATCATGCTAAGAGGAGCAGGAAAAAGCAAAAAATTTCAGAATTGCACCTTGCAATGCGGAGAAATTACTGTTTGTGCATTTACAATATTCATTGATTTTTGCCATTGAAAAACGTCCAGAAATGATTGAAGCTACTGACTGAATGAAAGGAGCTGGCATCTCACTCTCTTTGAATCTTCTTTATCATGCTAAGAGGAGCAGGAAAAAGCAAAAAATTTCAGAATTGCACCTTGCAATGCGGAGAAATTACTGTTTGTGCATTTACAATATTCATTGATTTTTGCCATTGAAAAACATCATGTTATTCATATACCAGAAATGTTTGTAGCTACTGACTGAATGAAAGGAGCTGGCATCTCACTCTCTTTGAATCTTCTTTATCATGCTAAGAGGAGCAGGAAAAAGCAAAAAATTTCAGAATTGCACCTTGCAATGCGGAGAAATTACTGTTTGTGCATTTACAATATTCATTGATTTTTGCCATTGAAAAACGTCCAGAAATGATTGAAGCTACTGACTGAATGAAAGGAGCTGGCATCTCACTCTCTTTGAATCTTCTTTATCATGCTAAGAGGAGCAGGAAAAAGCAAAAAATTTCAGAATTGCACCTTGCAATGCGGAGAAATTACTGTTTGTGCATTTACAATATTCATTGATTTTTGCCATTGAAAAACGTCCAGAAATGATTGAAGCTACTGACTGAATGAAAGGAGCTGGCATCTCACTCTCTTTGAATCTTCTTTATCATGCTAAGAGGAGCAGGAAAAAGCAAAAAATTTCAGAATTGCACCTTCCAATGCGGAGAAATTACTCTTTGTGCATTTACAATATTCATTGATTTTTGCCATTGAAAAACATCATGTTATTCATATACCAGAAATGTTTGAAGCTACTGACTGAATGAAAGGAGCTGGCATCTCACTCTCTTTGAATCTTCTTTATCATGCTAAGAGGAGCAGGAAAAAGCAAAAAATTTCAGAATTGCACCTTGCAATGCGGAGAAATTACTGTTTGTGCATTTACAATATTCATTGATTTTTGCCATTGAAAAACATCATGTTATTCATATACCAGAAATGTTTGAAGCTACTGACTGAATGAAAGGAGCTGGCATCTCACTCTCTTTGAATCTTCTTTATCATGCTAAGAGGAGCAGGAAAAAGCAAAAAATTTCAGAATTGCACCTTGCAATGTGGAGAAATTACTGTTTGTGCATTTACAATATTCATTGATTTTTACCATTGAAAAACGTCCAGAAATGATTGAAGCTACTGACTGAATGAAAGTAGCTGGCATCTCACTCTCTTTGAATCTTCTTTATCATGCTAAGAGGAGCAGGAAAAAGCAAAAAATTTCAGACTTGCACCTTGCAATGCGGAGAAATTACTGTTTGTGCATTTACAATATTCATTGATTTTTGCCATTGAAAAACATCATGTTATTCATATACCAGAAATGTTTGAAGCTACTGACTGAATGAAAGGAGCTGGCATCTCACTCTCTTTGAATCTTCTTTATCATGCTAAGAGGAGCAGGAAAAAGCAAAAAATTTCAGAATTGCACCTTGCAATGCGGAGAAATTACTGTTTGTGCATTTACAATATTCATTGATTTTTGCCATTGAAAAACGTCCAGAAATGATTGAAGCTACTGACTGAATGAAAGGAGCTGGCATCTCACTCTCTTTGAATCTTCTTTATCATGCTAAGAGGAGCAGGAAAAAGCAAAAAATTTCAGAATTGCACCTTGCAATGCGGAGAAATTACTGTTTGTGCATTTACAATATTCATTGATTTTTGCCATTGAAAAACATCATGTTATTCATATACCAGAAATGTTTGTAGCTACTGACTGAATGAAAGGAGCTGGCATCTCACTCTCTTTGAATCTTCTTTATCATGCTAAGAGGAGCAGGAAAAAGCAAAAAATTTCAGAATTGCACCTTGCAATGCGGAGAAATTACTGTTTGTGCATTTACAATATTCATTGATTTTTGCCATTGAAAAACGTCCAGAAATGATTGAAGCTACTGACTGAATGAAAGGAGCTGGCATCTCACTCTCTTTGAATCTTCTTTATCATGCTAAGAGGAGCAGGAAAAAGCAAAAAATTTCAGAATTGCACCTTGCAATGCGGAGAAATTACTGTTTGTGCATTTACAATATTCATTGATTTTTGCCATTGAAAAACGTCCAGAAATGATTGAAGCTACTGACTGAATGAAAGGAGCTGGCATCTCACTCTCTTTGAATCTTCTTTATCATGCTAAGAGGAGCAGGAAAAAGCAAAAAATTTCAGAATTGCACCTTGCAATGCGGAGAAATTACTCTTTGTGCATTTACAATATTCATTGATTTTTGCCATTGAAAAACATCATGTTATTCATATACCAGAAATGTTTGAAGCTACTGACTGAATGAAAGGAGCTGGCATCTCACTCTCTTTGAATCTTCTTTATCATGCTAAGAGGAGCAGGAAAAAGCAAAAAATTTCAGAATTGCACCTTGCAATGCGGAGAAATTACTGTTTGTGCATTTACAATATTCATTGATTTTTGCCATTGAAAAACATCATGTTATTCATATACCAGAAATGTTTGAAGCTACTGACTGAATGAAAGGAGCTGGCATCTCACTCTCTTTGAATCTTCTTTATCATGCTAAGAGGAGCAGGAAAAAGCAAAAAATTTCAGAATTGCACCTTGCAATGTGGAGAAATTACTGTTTGTGCATTTACAATATTCATTGATTTTTACCATTGAAAAACGTCCAGAAATGATTGAAGCTACTGACTGAATGAAAGTAGCTGGCATCTCACTCTCTTTGAATCTTCTTTATCATGCTAAGAGGAGCAGGAAAAAGCAAAAAATTTCAGACTTGCACCTTGCAATGCGGAGAAATTACTGTTTGTGCATTTACAATATTCATTGATTTTTGCCATTGAAAAACATCATGTTATTCATATACCAGAAATGTTTGAAGCTACTGACTGAATGAAAGGAGCTGGCATCTCACTCTCTTTGAATCTTCTTTATCATGCTAAGAGGAGCAGGAAAAAGCAAAAAATTTCAGAATTGCACCTTGCAATGCGGAGAAATTACTGTTTGTGCATTTACAATATTCATTGATTTTTGCCATTGAAAAACGTCCAGAAATGATTGAAGCTACTGACTGAATGAAAGGAGCTGGCATCTCACTCTCTTTGAATCTTCTTTATCATGCTAAGAGGAGCAGGAAAAAGCAAAAAATTTCAGAATTGCACCTTGCAATGCGGAGAAATTACTGTTTGTGCATTTACAATATTCATTGATTTTTGCCATTGAAAAACGTCCAGATATGATTGAAGCTACTGACTGAATGAAAGGAGCTGGCATCTCACTCTCTTTGAATCTTCTTTATCATGCTAAGAGGAGCAGGAAAAATCAAAAAATTTCAGAATTGCACCTTGCAATGCGGAGAAATTACTGTTTGTGCATTTACAATATTCAATGATTTTTGCCATTGAAAAACATGTTATTCATATACCAGAAATGTTTGAAGCTACTGACTGAATGAAAGGAGCTGGCACCTCACTCTCTTTGAATCTTCTTTATCATGCTAAGAGGAGCGGGAAAAAGCAAAAAATTTCAGAATTGCACCTTGCAATGCGGAGAAATTACTGTTTGTGCATTTACAATATTCATTGATTTTTGCCATTGAAAAACATCCAGAAATGATTGAAGCTACTGACTGAATGAAAGGAGCTGGCATCTCACTCTCTTTGAATCTTCTTTATCATGCTAAGAGGAGCAGGAAAAAGCAAAAAATTTCAGAATTGCACCTTGCAATGCGGAGAAATTACTGTTTGTGCATTTACAATATTCATTGATTTTTGCCATTGAAAAACGTCCAGAAATGATTGAAGCTACTGACTGAATGAAAGGAGCTGGCATCTCACTCTCTTTGAATCTTCTTTATCATGCTAAGAGGAGCAGGAAAAAGCCAAAAATTTCAGAATTGCACCTTGCAATGCGGAGAAATTACAGTTTGTGCATTTACAATATTCATTGATTTTTGCCATTGAAAAACATCCAGAAATGATTGAAGCTACTGACTGAATGAAAGGAGCTGGCATCTCACTCTCTTTGAATATTCTTTATCATGCTAAGAGGAGCAGGAAAAAGCAAAAAATTTCAGAATTGCACCTTGCAATGCGGAGAAATTACTGTTTGTGCATTTACAATATTCATTGATTTTTGCCATTGAAAAACATCATGTTATTCATATACCAGAAATGTTTGAAGCTACTGACTGAATGAAAGGAGCTGGCATCTCACTCTCTTTGAATCTTCTTTATCATGCTAAGAGGAGCAGGAAAAAGCAAAAAATTTCAGAATTGCACCTTGCAATGCGGAGAAATTACTGTTTGTGCATTTACAATATTCATTGATTTTTGCCATTGAAAAACATCATGTTATTCATATACCAGAAATGTTTGAAGCTACTGACTGAATGAAAGGAGCTGGCATCTCACTCTCTTTGAATCTTCTTTATCATGCTAAGAGGAGCAGGAAAAAGCAAAAAATTTCAGAATTGCACCTTGCAATGTGGAGAAATTACTGTTTGTGCATTTACAATATTCATTGATTTTTACCATTGAAAAACGTCCAGAAATGATTGAAGCTACTGACTGAATGAAAGTAGCTGGCATCTCACTCTCTTTGAATCTTCTTTATCATGCTAAGAGGAGCAGGAAAAAGCAAAAAATTTCAGAATTGCACCTTGCAATGCAGAGAAATTACTGTTTGTGCATTTACAATATTCATTGATTTTTGCCATTGAAAAACATCATGTTATTCATATACCAGAAATGTTTGAAGCTACTGACTGAATGAAAGGAGCTGGCATCTCACTCTCTTTGAATCTTCTTTATCATGCTAAGAGGAGCAGGAAAAAGCAAAAAATTTCAGAATTGCACCTTGCAATGTGGAGAAATTACTGTTTGTGCATTTACAATATTCATTGATTTTTACCATTGAAAAACGTCCAGAAATGATTGAAGCTACTGACTGAATGAAAGGAGCTGGCATCTCACTCTCTTTGAATCTTCTTTATCATGCTAAGAGGAGCAGGAAAAAGCAAAAAATTTCAGAATTGCACCTTGCAATGCGGAGAAATTACTGTTTGTGCATTTACAATATTCATTGATTTTTGCCATTGAAAAACATCATGTTATTCATATACCAGAAATGTTTGTAGCTACTGACTGAATGAAAGGAGCTGGCATCTCACTCTCTTTGAATCTTCTTTATCATGCTAAGAGGAGCAGGAAAAAGCAAAAAATTTCAGAATTGCACCTTGCAATGCGGAGAAATTACTGTTTGTGCATTTACAATATTCATTGATTTTTGCCATTGAAAAACGTCCAGAAATGATTGAAGCTACTGACTGAATGAAAGGAGCTGGCATCTCACTCTCTTTGAATCTTCTTTATCATGCTAAGAGGAGCAGGAAAAAGCAAAAAATTTCAGAATTGCACCTTGCAATGCGGAGAAATTACTGTTTGTGCATTTACAATATTCATTGATTTTTGCCATTGAAAAACATCATGTTATTCATATACCAGAAATGTTTGAAGCTACTGACTGAATGAAAGGAGCTGACATCTCACTCTCTTTGAATCTTCTTTATCATGCTAAGAGGAGCAGGAAAAAGCAAAAAATTTCAGAATTGCACCTTGCAATGCGGAGAAATTACTGTTTGTGCATTTACAATATTCATTGATTTTTGCCATTGAAAAACGTCCAGAAATGATTGAAGCTACTGACTGAATGAAAGGAGCTGGCATCTCACTCTCTTTGAATCTTCTTTATCATGCTAAGAGGAGCAGGAAAAAGCAAAAAATTTCAGAATTGCACCTTGCAATGCGGAGAAATTACTGTTTGTGCATTTACAATATTCATTGATTTTTGCCATTGAAAAACATCATGTTATTCATATACCAGAAATGTTTGAAGCTACTGACTGAATGAAAGGAGCTGGCATCTCACTCTCTTTGAATCTTCTTTATCATGCTAAGAGGAGCAGGAAAAAGCAAACAATTTCAGAATTGCACCTTGCAATGGGGAGAAATTACTGTTTGTGCATTTACAATATTCATTGATTTTTACCATTGAAAAACGTCCAGAAATGATTGAAGCTACTGACTGAATGAAAGTAGCTGGCATCTCACTCTCTTTGAATCTTCTTTATCATGCTAAGAGGAGCAGGAAAAAGCAAAAAATTTCAGACTTGCACCTTGCAATGCGGAGAAATTACTGTTTGTGCATTTACAATATTCATTGATTTTTGCCATTGAAAAACATCATGTTATTCATATACCAGAAATGTTTGAAGCTACTGACTGAATGAAAGGAGCTGGCATCTCACTCTCTTTGAATCTTCTTTATCATGCTAAGAGGAGCAGGAAAAAGTAAAAAATTTCAGAATTGCACCTTGCAATGCGGAGAAATTACTGTTTGTGCATTTATAATATTCAATGATTTTTGCCATTGAAAAACGTCCAGAAATGATTGAAGCTACTGACTGAACGAAAGGAGCTGGCATCTCACTCTCTTTGAATCTTCTTTATCATGCTAAGAGGAGCAGGAAAAAGCAAAAAATTTCAGAATTGCACCTTGCAATGCGGAGAAATTACTGTTTGTGCATTTACAATATTCATTGATTTTTGCCATTGAAAAACATCCAGAAATGATTGAAGCTACTGACTGAATGAAAGGAGCTGGCATCTCACTCTCTTTGAATCTTCTTTATCATGCTAAGAGGAGCAGGAAAAAGCAAAAAATTTCAGAATTGCACCTTGCAATGCGGAGAAATTACTGTTTGTGCATTTACAATATTCATTGATTTTTGCCATTGAAAAACATCGTTATTCATATACCAGAAATGTTTGAAGCTACTGACTGAATGAAAGGAGCTGACATCTCACTCTCTTTGAATCTTCTTTATCATGCTAAGAGGAGCAGGAAAAAGCAAAAAATTTCAGAATTGCACCTTGCAATGCGGAGAAATTACTGTTTGTGCATTTACAATATTCATTGATTTTTGCCATTGAAAAACGTCCAGAAATGATTGAAGCTACTGACTGAATGAAAGGAGCTGGCATCTCACTCTCTTTGAATCTTCTTTATCATGCTAAGAGGAGCAGGAAAAAGCAAAAAATTTCAGAATTGCACCTTGCAATGCGGAGAAATTACTGTTTGTGCATTTACAATATTCATTGATTTTTGCCATTGAAAAACATGTTATTCATATACCAGAAATGTTTGAAGCTACTGACTGAATGAAAGGAGCTGGCACCTCACTCTCTTTGAATCTTCTTTATCATGCTAAGAGGAGCGGGAAAAAGCAAAAAATTTCAGAATTGCACCTTGCAATGCGGAGAAATTACTGTTTGTGCATTTATAATATTCAATGATTTTTGCCATTGAAAAACGTCCAGAAATGATTGAAGCTACTGACTGAACGAAAGGAGCTGGCATCTCACTCTCTTTGAATCTTCTTTATCATGCTAAGAGGAGCAGGAAAAAGCAAAAAATTTCAGAATTGCACCTTGCAATGCGGAGAAATTACTGTTTGTGCATTTACAATATTCATTGATTTTTGCCATTGAAAAACATCATGTTATTCATATACCAGAAATGTTTGAAGCTACTGACTGAATGAAAGGAGCTGACATCTCACTCTCTTTGAATCTTCTTTATCATGCTAAGAGGAGCAGGAAAAAGCAAAAAATTTCAGAATTGCACCTTGCAATGCGGAGAAATTACTGTTTGTGCATTTACAATATTCATTGATTTTTGCCATTGAAAAACATCATGTTATTCATATACCAGAAATGTTTGAAGCTACTGACTGAATGAAAGGAGCTGACATCTCACTCTCTTTGAATCTTCTTTATCATGCTAAGAGGAGCAGGAAAAAGCAAAAAATTTCAGAATTGCACCTTGCAATGCGGAGAAATTACTGTTTGTGCATTTACAATATTCATTGATTTTTGCCATTGAAAAACGTCCAGAAATGATTGAAGCTACTGACTGAATGAAAGGAGCTGGCATCTCACTCTCTTTGAATCTTCTTTATCATGCTAAGAGGAGCAGGAAAAAGCAAAAAATTTCAGAATTGCACCTTGCAATGCGGAGAAATTACTGTTTGTGCATTTACAATATTCATTGATTTTTGCCATTGAAAAACATCATGTTATTCATATACCAGAAATGTTTGAAGCTACTGACTGAATGAAAGGAGCTGGCATCTCACTCTCTTTGAATCTTCTTTATCATGCTAAGAGGAGCAGGAAAAAGCAAAAAATTTCAGAATTGCACCTTGCAATGCGGAGAAATTACTGTTTGTGCATTTACAATATTCATTGATTTTTGCCATTGAAAAACATCCAGAAATGATTGAAGCTACTGACTGAATGAAAGGAGCTGGCATCTCACTCTCTTTGAATCTTCTTTATCATGCTAAGAGGAGCAGGAAAAAGCAAAAAATTTCAGAATTGCACCTTGCAATGCGGAGAAATTACTGTTTGTGCATTTACAATATTCATTGATTTTTGCCATTGAAAAACATCATGTTATTCATATACCAGAAATGTTTGAAGCTACTGACTGAATGAAAGGAGCTGACATCACACTCTCTTTGAATCTTCTTTATCATGCTAAGAGGAGCAGGAAAAAGCAAAAAATTTCAGAATTGCACCTTGCAATGCGGAGAAATTACTGTTTGTGCATTTACAATATTCATTGATTTTTGCCATTGAAAAACATCCAGAAATGATTGAAGCTACTGACTGAATGAAAAGAGCTGGCATCTCACTCTCTTTGAATCTTCTTTATCATGCTAAGAGGAGCAGGAAAAAGCAAAAAATTTCAGAATTGCACCTTGCAATGCGGAGAAATTACTGTTTGTGCATTTACAATATTCATTGATTTTTGCCATTGAAAAACATCATGTTATTCATATACCAGAAATGTTTGAAGCTACTGACTGAATGAAAGGAGCTGGCATCTCACTCTCTTTGAATCTTCTTTATCATGCTAAGAGGAGCAGGAAAAAGCAAAAAATTTCAGAATTGCACCTTGCAATGCGGAGAAATTACTGTTTGTGCATTTACAATATTCATTGATTTTTGCCATTGAAAAACGTCCAGAAATGATTGAAGGTACTGACTGAATGAAAGGAGCTGGCATCTCACTCTCTTTGAATCTTCTTTATCATGCTAAGAGGAGCAGGAAAAAGCAAAAAATTTCAGAATTGCACCTTGCAATGCGGAGAAATTACTGTTTGTGCATTTACAATATTCATTGGTTTTTGCCATTGAAAAATGTCCAGAAATGATTGAAGCTACTGACTGAATGAAAGGAGCTGGCATCTCACTCTCTTTGAATCTTCTTTATCATGCTAAGAGGAGCAGGAAAAAGCAAAAAATTTCAGAATTGCACCTTGCAATGCGGAGAAATTACAGTTTGTGCATTTACAATATTCATTGATTTTTGCCATTGAAAAACATCCAGAAATTATTGAAGCTACTGACTGAATGAAAGGAGCTGGCATCTCACTCTCTTTGAATCTTCTTTATCATGCTAAGAGGAGCAGGAAAAAGCAAAAAATTTCAGAATTGCACCTTGCAATGTGGAGAAATTACTGTTTGTGCATTTACAATATTCATTGATTTTTACCATTGAAAAACGTCCAGAAATGATTGAAGCTACTGACTGAATGAAAGTAGCTGGCATCTCACTCTCTTTGAATCTTCTTTATCATGCTAAGAGGAGCAGGAAAAAGCAAAAAATTTCAGACTTGCACCTTGCAATGCGGAGAAATTACTGTTTGTGCATTTACAATATTCATTGATTTTTGCCATTGAAAAACATCATGTTATTCATATACCAGAAATGTTTGAAGCTACTGACTGAATGAAAGGAGCTGGCATCTCACTCTCTTTGAATCTTCTTTATCATGCTAAGAGGAGCAGGAAAAAGCAAAAAATTTCAGAATTGCACCTTGCAATGCGGAGAAATTACTGTTTGTGCATTTACAATATTCATTGATTTTTGCCATTGAAAAACATCATGTTATTCATATACCAGAAATGTTTGAAGCTACTGACTGAATGAAAGGAGCTGGCATCTCACTCTCTTTGAATCTTCTTTATCATGCTAAGAGGAGCAGGAAAAAGCAAAAAATTTCAGAATTGCACCTTGCAATGTGGAGAAATTACTGTTTGTGCATTTACAATATTCATTGATTTTTACCATTGAAAAACGTCCAGAAATGATTGAAGCTACTGACTGAATGAAAGTAGCTGGCATCTCACTCTCTTTGAATCTTCTTTATCATGCTAAGAGGAGCAGGAAAAAGCAAAAAATTTCAGACTTGCACCTTGCAATGCGGAGAAATTACTGTTTGTGCATTTACAATATTCATTGATTTTTGCCATTGAAAAACATCATGTTATTCATATACCAGAAATGTTTGAAGCTACTGACTGAATGAAAGGAGCTGGCATCTCACTCTCTTTGAATCTTCTTTATCATGCTAAGAGGAGCAGGAAAAAGCAAAAAATTTCAGAATTGCACCTTGCAATGCGGAGAAATTACTGTTTGTGCATTTACAATATTCATTGATTTTTGCCATTGAAAAACATCATGTTATTCATATACCAGAAATGATTGAAGCTACTGACTGAATGAAAGGAGCTGGCATCTCACTCTCTTTGAATCTTCTTTATCATGCTAAGAGGAGCAGGAAAAAGTAAAAAATTTCAGAATTGCACCTTGCAATGCGGAGAAATTACTGTTTGTGCATTTATAATATTCAATGTTTTTTGCCATTGAAAAACGTCCAGAAATGATTGAAGCTACTGACTGAACGAAAGGAGCTGGCATCTCACTCTCTTTGAATCTTCTTTATCATGCTAAGAGGAGCAGGAAAAAGCAAAAAATTTCAGAATTGCACCTTGCAATGCGGAGAAATTACTGTTTGTGCATTTACAATATTCATTGATTTTTGCCATTGAAAAACATCCAGAAATGATTGAAGCTACTGACTGAATGAAAGGAGCTGGCATCTCACTCTCTTTGAATCTTCTTTATCATGCTAAGAGGAGCAGGAAAAAGCAAAAAATTTCAGAATTGCACCTTGCAATGCGGAGAAATTACTGTTTGTGCATTTACAATATTCATTGATTTTTGCCATTGAAAAACATCATGTTATTCATATACCAGAAATGTTTGAAGCTACTGACTGAATGAAAGGAGCTGACATCTCACTCTCTTTGAATCTTCTTTATCATGCTAAGAGGAGCAGGAAAAAGCAAAAAATTTCAGAATTGCACCTTGCAATGCGGAGAAATTACTGTTTGTGCATTTACAATATTCATTGATTTTTGCCATTGAAAAACGTCCAGAAATGATTGAAGCTACTGACTGAATGAAAGGAGCTGGCATCTCACTCTCTTTGAATCTTCTTTATCATGCTAAGAGGAGCAGGAAAAAGCAAAAAATTTCAGAATTGCACCTTGCAATGCGGAGAAATTACTGTTTGTGCATTTACAATATTCATTGATTTTTGCCATTGAAAAACATGTTATTCATATACCAGAAATGTTTGAAGCTGCTGACTGAATGAAAGGAGCTGGCACCTCACTCTCTTTGAATCTTCTTTATCATGCTAAGAGGAGCGGGAAAAAGCAAAAAATTTCAGAATTGCACCTTGCAATGCGGAGAAATTACTGTTTGTGCATTTATAATATTCAATGATTTTTGCCATTGAAAAACGTCCAGAAATGATTGAAGCTACTGACTGAACGAAAGGAGCTGGCATCTCACTCTCCTTGAATCTTCTTTATCATGCTAAGAGGAGCAGGAAAAAGCAAAAAATTTCAGAATTGCACCTTGCAATGCGGAGAAATTACTGTTTGTGCATTTACAATATTCATTGATTTTTGCCATTGAAAAACATCCAGAAATGATTGAAGCTACTGACTGAATGAAAGTAGCTGGCATCTCACTCTCTTTGAATCTTCTTTATCATGCTAAGAGGAGCAGGAAAAAGCAAAAAATTTCAGAATTGCACCTTGCAATGCGGAGAAATTACTGTTTGTGCATTTACAATATTCATTGATTTTTGCCATTGAAAAACATCATGTTATTCATGTACCAGAAATGTTTGAAGCTACTGACTGAATGAAAGGAGCTGACATCTCACTCTCTTTGAATCTTCTTTATCATGCTAAGAGGAGCAGGAAAAAGCAAAAAATTTCAGAATTGCACCTTGCAATGCGGAGAAATTACTGTTTGTGCATTTACAATATTCATTGATTTTTGCCATTGAAAAACGTCCAGAAATGATTGAAGCTACTGACTGAATGAAAGGAGCTGGCATCTCACTCTCTTTGAATCTTCTTTATCATGCTAAGAGGAGCAGGAAAAAGCAAAAAATTTCAGAATTGCACCTTGCAATGCGGAGAAATTACTGTTTGTGCATTTACAATATTCATTGATTTTTGCCATTGAAAAACATGTTATTCATATACCAGAAATGTTTGAAGCTACTGACTGAATGAAAGGAGCTGGCACCTCACTCTCTTTGAATCTTCTTTATCATGCTCAGAGGAGCGGGAAAAAGCAAAAAATTTCAGAATTGCACCTTGCAATGCGGAGAAATTACTGTTTGTGCATTTACAATATTCATTGATTTTTGCCATTGAAAAACGTCCAGAAATGATTGAAGGTACTGACTGAATGAAAGGAGCTGGCATCTCACTCTCTTTGAATCTTCTTTACCATGCTAAGAGGAGCAGGAAAAAGCAAAAAATTTCAGAATTGCACCTTGCAATGCGGAGAAATTACTGTTTGTGCATTTACAATATTCATTGGTTTTTGCCATTGAAAAACGTCCAGAAATGATTGAAGCTACTGACTGAATGAAAGGAGCTGGCATCTCACTCTCTTTGAATCTTCTTTATCATGCTAAGAGGAGCAGGAAAAAGCAAAAAATTTCAGAATTGCACCTTGCAATGCGGAGAAATTACAGTTTGTGCATTTACAATATTCATTGATTTTTGCCATTGAAAAACATCCAGAAATGATTGAAGCTACTGACTGAATGAAAGGAGCTGGCATCTCACTCTCTTTGAATCTTCTTTATCATGCTAAGAGGAGCAGGAAAAAGCAAAAAATTTCAGAATTGCACCTTGCAATGCGGAGAAATTACTGTTTGTGCATTTACAATATTCATTGATTTTTGCCATTGAAAAACATCATGTTATTCATATACCAGAAATGTTTGAAGCTACTGACTGAATGAAAGGAGCTGACATCACAATCTCTTTGAATCTTCTTTATCATGCTAAGAGGAGCAGGAAAAAGCAAAAAATTTCAGAATTGCACCTTGCAATGCGGAGAAATTACTGTTTGTGCATTTACAATATTCATTGATTTTTGCCATTGAAAAACATCCAGAAATGATTGAAGCTACTGACTGAATGAAAAGAGCTGGCATCTCACTCTCTTTGAATCTTCTTTATCATGCTAAGAGGAGCAGGAAAAAGCAAAAAATTTCAGAATTGCACCTTGCAATGCGGAGAAATTACTGTTTGTGCATTTACAATATTCATTGATTTTTGCCATTGAAAAACATCATGTTATTCATATACCAGAAATGTTTGAAGCTACTGACTGAATGAAAGGAGCTGGCATCTCACTCTCTTTGAATCTTCTTTATCATGCTAAGAGGAGCAGGAAAAAGCAAAAAATTTCAGAATTGCACCTTGCAATGCGGAGAAATTACTGTTTGTGCATTTACAATATTCATTGATTTTTGCCATTGAAAAACGTCCAGAAATGATTGAAGGTACTGACTGAATGAAAGGAGCTGGCATCTCACTCTCTTTGAATCTTCTTTATCATGCTAAGAGGAGCAGGAAAAAGCAAAAAATTTCAGAATTGCACCTTGCAATGCGGAGAAATTACTGTTTGTGCATTTACAATATTCATTGGTTTTTGCCATTGAAAAATGTCCAGAAATGATTGAAGCTACTGACTGAATGAAAGGAGCTGGCATCTCACTCTCTTTGAATCTTCTTTATCATGCTAAGAGGAGCAGGAAAAAGCAAAAAATTTCAGAATTGCACCTTGCAATGCGGAGAAATTACAGTTTGTGCATTTACAATATTCATTGATTTTTGCCATTGAAAAACATCCAGAAATTATTGAAGCTACTGACTGAATGAAAGGAGCTGGCATCTCACTCTCTTTGAATCTTCTTTATCATGCTAAGAGGAGCAGGAAAAAGCAAAAAATTTCAGAATTGCACCTTGCAATGTGGAGAAATTACTGTTTGTGCATTTACAATATTCATTGATTTTTACCATTGAAAAACGTCCAGAAATGATTGAAGCTACTGACTGAATGAAAGTAGCTGGCATCTCACTCTCTTTGAATCTTCTTTATCATGCTAAGAGGAGCAGGAAAAAGCAAAAAATTTCAGACTTGCACCTTGCAATGCGGAGAAATTACTGTTTGTGCATTTACAATATTCATTGATTTTTGCCATTGAAAAACATCATGTTATTCATATACCAGAAATGTTTGAAGCTACTGACTGAATGAAAGGAGCTGGCATCTCACTCTCTTTGAATCTTCTTTATCATGCTAAGAGGAGCAGGAAAAAGCAAAAAATTTCAGAATTGCACCTTGCAATGCGGAGAAATTACTGTTTGTGCATTTACAATATTCATTGATTTTTGCCATTGAAAAACATCATGTTATTCATATACCAGAAATGTTTGAAGCTACTGACTGAATGAAAGGAGCTGGCATCTCACTCTCTTTGAATCTTCTTTATCATGCTAAGAGGAGCAGGAAAAAGCAAAAAATTTCAGAATTGCACCTTGCAATGTGGAGAAATTACTGTTTGTGCATTTACAATATTCATTGATTTTTACCATTGAAAAACGTCCAGAAATGATTGAAGCTACTGACTGAATGAAAGTAGCTGGCATCTCACTCTCTTTGAATCTTCTTTATCATGCTAAGAGGAGCAGGAAAAAGCAAAAAATTTCAGACTTGCACCTTGCAATGCGGAGAAATTACTGTTTGTGCATTTACAATATTCATTGATTTTTGCCATTGAAAAACATCATGTTATTCATATACCAGAAATGTTTGAAGCTACTGACTGAATGAAAGGAGCTGGCATCTCACTCTCTTTGAATCTTCTTTATCATGCTAAGAGGAGCAGGAAAAAGCAAAAAATTTCAGAATTGCACCTTGCAATGCGGAGAAATTACTGTTTGTGCATTTACAATATTCATTGATTTTTGCCATTGAAAAACATCATGTTATTCATATACCAGAAATGATTGAAGCTACTGACTGAATGAAAGGAGCTGGCATCTCACTCTCTTTGAATCTTCTTTATCATGCTAAGAGGAGCAGGAAAAAGTAAAAAATTTCAGAATTGCACCTTGCAATGCGGAGAAATTACTGTTTGTGCATTTATAATATTCAATGATTTTTGCCATTGAAAAACGTCCAGAAATGATTGAAGCTACTGACTGAACGAAAGGAGCTGGCATCTCACTCTCTTTGAATCTTCTTTATCATGCTAAGAGGAGCAGGAAAAAGCAAAAAATTTCAGAATTGCACCTTGCAATGCGGAGAAATTACTGTTTGTGCATTTACAATATTCATTGATTTTTGCCATTGAAAAACATCATGTTATTCATATACCAGAAATGTTTGAAGCTACTGACTGAATGAAAGGAGCTGACATCTCACTCTCTTTGAATCTTCTTTATCATGCTAAGAGGAGCAGGAAAAAGCAAAAAATTTCAGAATTGCACCTTGCAATGCGGAGAAATTACTGTTTGTGCATTTACAATATTCATTGATTTTTGCCATTGAAAAACGTCCAGAAATGATTAAAGCTACTGACTGAATGAAAGGAGCTGGCATCTCACTCTCTTTGAATCTTCTTTATCATGCTAAGAGGAGCAGGAAAAAGCAAAAAATTTCAGAATTGCACCTTGCAATGCGGAGAAATTACTGTTTGTGCATTTACAATATTCATTGATTTTTGCCATTGAAAAACATGTTATTCATATACCAGAAATGTTTGAAGCTACTGACTGAATGAAAGGAGCTGGCACCTCACTGTCTTTGAATCTTCTTTATCATGCTAAGAGGAGCGGGAAAAAGCAAAAAATTTCAGAATTGCACCTTGCAATGCGGAGAAATTACTGTTTGTGCATTTATAATATTCAATGATTTTTGCCATTGAAAAACGTCCAGAAATGATTGAAGCTACTGACTGAACGAAAGGAGCTGGCATCTCACTCTCCTTGAATCTTCTTTATCATGCTAAGAGGAGCAGGAAAAAGCAAAAAATTTCAGAATTGCACCTTGCAATGCGGAGAAATTACTGTTTGTGCATTTACAATATTCATTGATTTTTGCCATTGAAAAACATCCAGAAATGATTGAAGCTACTGACTGAATGAAAGGAGCTGGCATCTCACTCTCTTTGAATCTTCTTTATCATGCTAAGAGGAGCAGGAAAAAGCAAAAAATTTCAGAATTGCACCTTGCAATGCGGAGAAATTACTGTTTGTGCATTTACAATATTCATTGATTTTTGCCATTGAAAAACATCATGTTATTCATGTACCAGAAATGTTTGAAGCTACTGACTGAATGAAAGGAGCTGACATCTCACTCTCTTTGAATCTTCTTTATCATGCTAAGAGGAGCAGGAAAAAGCAAAAAATTTCAGAATTGCACCTTGCAATGCGGAGAAATTACTGTTTGTGCATTTACAATATTCATTGATTTTTGCCATTGAAAAACGTCCAGAAATGATTGAAGCTACTGACTGAATGAAAGGAGCTGGCATCTCACTCTCTTTGAATCTTCTTTATCATGCTAAGAGGAGCAGGAAAAAGCAAAAAATTTCAGAATTGCACCTTGCAATGCGGAGAAATTACTGTTTGTGCATTTACAATATTCATTGATTTTTGCCATTGAAAAACATGTTATTCATATACCAGAAATGTTTGAAGCTACTGACTGAATGAAAGGAGCTGGCACCTCACTCTCTTTGAATCTTCTTTATCATGCTAAGAGGAGCGGGAAAAAGCAAAAAATTTCAGAATTGCACCTTGCAATGCGGAGAAATTACTGTTTGTGCATTTACAATATTCATTGATTTTTGCCATTGAAAAACGTCCAGAAATGATTGAAGGTACTGACTGAATGAAAGGAGCTGGCATCTCACTCTCTTTGAATCTTCTTTATCATGCTAAGAGGAGCAGGAAAAAGCAAAAAATTTCAGAATTGCACCTTGCAATGCGGAGAAATTACTGTTTGTGCATTTACAATATTCATTGGTTTTTGCCATTGAAAAACGTCCAGAAATGATTGAAGCTACTGACTGAATGAAAGGAGCTGGCATCTCACTCTCTTTGAATCTTCTTTATCATGCTAAGAGGAGCAGGAAAAAGCAAAAAATTTCAGAATTGCACCTTGCAATGCGGAGAAATTACAGTTTGTGCATTTACAATATTCATTGATTTTTGCCATTGAAAAACATCCAGAAATGATTGAAGCTACTGACTGAATGAAAGGAGCTGGCATCTCACTCTCTTTGAATCTTCTTTATCATGCTAAGAGGAGCAGGAAAAAGCAAAAAATTTCAGAATTGCACCTTGCAATGCGGAGAAATTACTGTTTGTGCATTTACAATATTCATTGATTTTTGCCATTGAAAAACATCATGTTATTCATATACCAGAAATGTTTGAAGCTACTGACTGAATGAAAGGAGCTGGCATCTCACTCTCTTTGAATCTTCTTTATCATGCTAAGAGGAGCAGGAAAAAGCAAAAAATTTCAGAATTGCACCTTGCAATGTGGAGAAATTACTGTTTGTGCATTTACAATATTCATTGATTTTTACCATTGAAAAACGTCCAGAAATGATTGAAGCTACTGACTGAATGAAAGTAGCTGGCATCTCACTCTCTTTGAATCTTCTTTATCATGCTAAGAGGAGCAGGAAAAAGCAAAAAATTTCAGACTTGCACCTTGCAATGCGGAGAAATTACTGTTTGTGCATTTACAATATTCATTGATTTTTGCCATTGAAAAACATCATGTTATTCATATACCAGAAATGTTTGAAGCTACTGACTGAATGAAAGGAGCTGGCATCTCACTCTCTTTGAATCTTCTTTATCATGCTAAGAGGAGCAGGAAAAAGCAAAAAATTTCAGAATTGCACCTTGCAATGCGGAGAAATTACTGTTTGTGCATTTACAATATTCATTGATTTTTGCCATTGAAAAACATCATGTTATTCATATACCAGAAATGTTTGAAGCTACTGACTGAATGAAAGGAGCTGGCATCTCACTCTCTTTGAATCTTCTTTATCATGCTAAGAGGAGCAGGAAAAAGCAAAAAATTTCAGAATTGCACCTTGCAATGTGGAGAAATTACTGTTTGTGCATTTACAATATTCATTGATTTTTACCATTGAAAAACGTCCAGAAATGATTGAAGCTACTGACTGAATGAAAGTAGCTGGCATCTCACTCTCTTTGAATCTTCTTTATCATGCTAAGAGGAGCAGGAAAAAGCAAAAAAATTTCAGACTTGCACCTTGCAATGCGGAGAAATTACTGTTTGTGCATTTACAATATTCATTGATTTTTGCCATTGAAAAACATCATGTTATTCATATACCAGAAATGTTTGAAGCTACTGACTGAATGAAAGGAGCTGGCATCTCACTCTCTTTGAATCTTCTTTATCATGCTAAGAGGAGCAGGAAAAAGCAAAAAATTTCAGAATTGCACCTTGCAATGCGGAGAAATTACTGTTTGTGCATTTACAATATTCATTGATTTTTGCCATTGAAAAACATCCAGAAATGATTGAAGCTACTGACTGAATGAAAGGAGCTGGCATCTCACTCTCTTTGAATCTTCTTTATCATGCTAAGAGGAGCAGGAAAAAGCAAAAAATTTCAGAATTGCACCTTGCAATGCGGAGAAATTACTGTTTGTGCATTTACAATATTCATTGATTTTTGCCATTGAAAAACATCATGTTATTCATATACCAGAAATGTTTGAAGCTACTGACTGAATGAAAGGAGCTGACATCTCACTCTCTTTGAATCTTCTTTATCATGCTAAGAGGAGCAGGAAAAAGCAAAAAATTTCAGAATTGCACCTTGCAATGCGGAGAAATTACTGTTTGTGCATTTACAATATTCATTGATTTTTGCCATTGAAAAACATCCAGAAATGATTGAAGCTACTGACTGAATGAAAGGAGCTGGCATCTCACTCTTTTTGAATCTTCTTTATCATGCTAAGAGGAGCAGGAAAAAGCAAAAAATTTCAGAATTGCACCTTGCAATGCGGAGAAATTACTGTTTGTGCATTTACAATATTCATTGATTTTTGCCATTGAAAAACATCATGTTATTCATATACCAGAAATGTTTGAAGCTACTGACTGAATGAAAGGAGCTGGCATCTCACTCTCTTTGAATCTTCTTTATCATGCTAAGAGGAGCAGGAAAAAGCAAAAAATTTCAGAATTGCACCTTGCAATGCGGAGAAATTACTGTTTGTGCATTTTCAATATTCATTGATTTTTGCCATTGAAAAACATCATGTTATTCATATACCAGAAATGTTTGAAGCTACTGACTGAATGAAAGGAGCTGGCATCTCACTCTCTTTGAATCTTCTTTATCATGCTAAGAGGAGCAGGAAAAAGCAAAAAATTTCAGAATTGCACCTTGCAATGTGGAGAAATTACTGTTTGTGCATTTACAATATTCATTGATTTTTACCATTGAAAAACGTCCAGAAATGATTGAAGCTACTGACTGAATGAAAGTAACTGGCATCTCACTCTCTTTGAATCTTCTTTATCATGCTAAGAGGAGCAGGAAAAAGCAAAAAATTTCAGACTTGCACCTTGCAATGCGGAGAAATTACTGTTTGTGCATTTACAATATTCATTGATTTTTGCCATTGAAAAACATCATGTTATTCATATACCAGAAATGTTTGAAGCTACTGACTGAATGAAAGGAGCTGGCATCTCACTCTCTTTGAATCTTCTTTATCATGCTAAGAGGAGCAGGAAAAAGCAAAAAATTTCAGAATTGCACCTTGCAATGCGGAGAAATTACTGTTTGTGCATTTACAATATTCATTGATTTTTGCCATTGAAAAACATCATGTTATTCATATACCAGAAATGTTTGAAGCTACTGACTGAATGAAAGGAGCTGGCATCTCACTCTCTTTGAATCTTCTTTATCATGCTAAGAGGAGCAGGAAAAAGCAAAAAATTTCAGAATTGCACCTTGCAATGCGGAGAAATTACTGTTTGTGCTTTTACAATATTCATTGATTTTTGCCATTGAAAAATGTCCAGAAATGATTGAAGCTACTGACTGAATGAAAGGAGCTGGCATCTCACTCTCTTTGAATCTTCTTTATCATGCTAAGAGGAGCAGGAAAAATCAAAAAATTTCAGAATTGCACCTTGCAATGCGGAGAAATTACTGTTTGTGCATTTACAATATTCATTGATTTTTGCCATTGAAAAACATGTTATTCATATACCAGAAATGTTTGAAGCTACTGACTGAATGAAAGGAGCTGGCACCTCACTCTCTTTGAATCTTCTTTATCATGCTAAGAGGAGCGGGAAAAAGCAAAAAATTTCAGAATTGCACCTTGCAATGCGGAGAAATTACTGTTTGTGCATTTACAATATTCATTGATTTTTGCCATTGAAAAACGTCCAGAAATGATTGAAGCTACTGACTGTATGAAAGGAGCTGGCATCTCACTCTCTTTGAATCTTCTTTATCATGCTAAGCGGAGCAGGAAAAAGCAAAAAATTTCAGAATTGCACCTTGCAATGCGGAGAAATTACTGTTTGTGCATTTACAATATTCATTGATTTTTGCCATTGAAAAACGTCCAGAAATGATTGAAGCTACTGACTGAATGAAAGGAGCTGGCATCTCACTCTCTTTGAATCTTCTTTATCATGCTAAGAGGAGCAGGAAAAAGCAAAAAATTTCAGAATTGCACCTTGCAATGCGGAGAAATTACAGTTTGTGCATTTACAATATTCATTGATTTTTGCCATTGAAAAACATCCAGAAATGATTGAAGCTACTGACTGAATGAAAGGAGCTGGCATCTCACTCTCTTTGAATCTTCTTTATCATGCTAAGAGGAGCAGGAAAAAGCAAAAAATTTCAGAATTGCACCTTGCAATGCGGAGAAATTACTGTTTGTGCATTTACAATATTCATTGATTTTTGCCATTGAAAAACATCATGTTATTCATATACCAGAAATGTTTGAAGCTACTGACTGAATGAAAGGAGCTGGCATCTCACTCTCTTTGAATCTTCTTTATCATGCTAAGAGGAGCAGGAAAAAGCAAAAAATTTCAGAATTGCACCTTGCAATGTGGAGAAATTACTGTTTGTGCATTTACAATATTCATTGATTTTTACCATTGAAAAACGTCCAGAAATGATTGAAGCTACTGACTGAATGAAAGTAGCTGGCATCTCACTCTCTTTGAATCTTCTTTATCATGCTAAGAGGAGCAGGAAAAAGCAAAAAATTTCAGACTTGCACCTTGCAATGCGGAGAAATTACTGTTTGTGCATTTACAATATTCATTGATTTTTGCCATTGAAAAACGTCCAGAAATGATTGAAGGTACTGACTGAATGAAAGGAGCTGGCATCTCACTCTCTTTGAATCTTCTTTATCATGCTAAGAGGAGCAGGGAAAAGCAAAAAATTTCAGAATTGCACCTTGCAATGCGGAGAAATTACTGTTTGTGCATTTACAATATTCATTGATTTTTGCCACTGAAAAACGTCCAGAAATGATTGAAGCTACTGACTGAATGAAAGGAGCTGGCATCTCACTCTCTTTGAATCTTCTTTATCATGCTAAGAGGAGCAGGAAAAAGCAAAAAATTTCAGAATTGCACCTTGCAATGCGGAGAAATTACAGTTTGTGCATTTACAATATTCATTGATTTTTGCCATTGAAAAACATCCAGAAATGATTGAAGCTACTGACTGAATGAAAGGAGCTGGCATCTCACTCTCTTTGAATCTTCTTTATCATGCTAAGAGGAGCAGGAAAAAGCAAAAAATTTCAGAATTGCACCTTGCAATGTGGAGAAATTACTGTTTGTGCATTTACAATATTCATTGATTTTTACCATTGAAAAATGTCCAGAAATGATTGAAGCTACTGACTGAATGAAAGTAGCTGGCATCTCACTCTCTTTGAATCTTCTTTATCATGCTAAGAGGAGCAGGAAAAAGCAAAAAATTTCAGACTTGCACCTTGCAATGCGGAGAAATTACTGTTTGTGCATTTACAATATTCATTGATTTTTGCCATTGAAAAACATCATGTTATTCATATACCAGAAATGTTTGAAGCTACTGACTGAATGAAAGGAGCTGGCATCTCACTCTCTTTGAATCTTCTTTATCATGCTAAGAGGAGCAGGAAAAAGCAAAAAATTTCAGAATTGCACCTTGCAATGCGGAGAAATTACTGTTTGTGCATTTACAATATTCATTGATTTTTGCCATTGAAAAACATCATGTTTTTCATATACCAGAAATGTTTGAAGCTACTGACTGAATGAAAGGAGCTGGCATCTCACTCTCTTTGAATCTTCTTTATCATGCTAAGAGGAGCAGGAAAAAGCAAAAAATTTCAGAATTGCACCTTGCAATGCGGAGAAATTACTGTTTGTGCATTTACAATATTCATTGATTTTTGCCATTGAAAAACGTCCAGAAATGATTGAAGCTACTGACTGAATGAAAGGAGCTGGCATCTCACTCTCTTTGAATCTTCTTTATCATGCTAAGAGGAGCAGGAAAAATCAAAAAATTTCAGAATTGCACCTTGCAATGCGGAGAAATTACTGTTTGTGCATTTACAATATTCATTGATTTTTGCCATTGAAAAACATGTTATTCATATACCAGAAATGTTTGAAGCTACTGACTGAATGAAAGGAGCTGGCACCTCACTCTCTTTGAATCTTCTTTATCATGCTAAGAGGAGCGGGAAAAAGCAAAAAATTTCAGAATTGCACCTTGCAATGCGGAGAAATTACTGTTTGTGCATTTACAATATTCATTGATTTTTGCCATTGAAAAACGTCCAGAAATGATTGAAGGTACTGACTAAATGAAAGGAGCTGGCATCTCACTCTCTTTGAATCTTCTTTATCATGCTAAGAGGAGCAGGAAAAAGCAAAAAATTTCAGAATTGCACCTTGCAATGCGGAGAAATTACTGTTTGTGCATTTACAATATTCATTGATTTTTGCCATTGAAAAACGTCCAGAAATGATTGAAGCTACTGACTGAAAGAAAGGAGCTGGCATCTCACTCTGTTTGAATCTTCTTTATCATGCTAAGAGGAGCAGGAAAAAGCAAAAAATTTCAGAATTGCACCTTGCAATACGGAGAAATTACAGTTTGTGCATTTACAATATTCATTGATTTTTGCCATTGAAAAACATCCAGAAATGATTGAAGCTACTGACTGAATGAAAGGAGCTGGCATCTCACTCTCTTTGAATCTTCTTTATCATGCTAAGAGGAGCAGGAAAAAGCAAAAAATTTCAGACTTGCACCTTGCAATGCGGAGAAATTACTGTTTGTGCATTTACAATATTCATTGATTTTTGCCATTGAAAAACATCATGTTATTCATATACCAGAAATGTTTGAAGCTACTGACTGAATGAAAGGAGCTGGCATCTCACTCTCTTTGAATCTTCTTTATCATGCTAAGAGGAGCAGGAAAAAGCAAAAAATTTCAGAATTGCACCTTGCAATGCGGAGAAATTACTGTTTGTGCATTTACAATATTCATTGATTTTTGCCATTGAAAAACGTCCAGAAATGATTGAAGCTACTGACTGAATGAAAGGAGCTGGCATCTCACTCTCTTTTGAATCTTGTTTATCATGCTAAGAGGAGCAGGAAAAAGCAAAAAATTTCAGAATTGCACCTTGCAATGCGGAGAAATTACTGTTTGTGCATTTACAATATTCATTGATTTTTGCCATTTCAAAACGTCCAGAAATGATTGAAGCTACTGACTGAATGAAAGGAGCTGGCATCTCACTCTCTTTGAATCTTCTTTATCATGCTAAGAGGAGCAGGAAAAAGCAAAAAATTTCAGAATTGCACCTTGCAATGCGGAGAAATTACTGTTTGTGCATTTACAATATTCATTGATTTTTGCCATTGAAAAACATCATGTTATTCATATACCAGAAATGATTGAAGCTACTGACTGAATGAAAGGAGCTGGCATCTCACTCTCTTTGAATCTTCTTTATCATGCTAAGAGGAGCAGGAAAAAGTAAAAAATTTCAGAATTGCACCTTGCAATGCGGAGAAATTACTGTTTGTGCATTTATAATATTCAATGATTTTTGCCATTGAAAAACGTCCAGAAATGATTGAAGCTACTGACTGAACGAAAGGAGCTGGCATCTCACTCTCTTTGAATCTTCTTTATCATGCTAAGAGGAGCAGGAAAAAGCAAAAAATTTCAGAATTGCACCTTGCAATGCGGAGAAATTACTGTTTGTGCATTTACAATATTCATTGATTTTTGCCATTGAAAAACGTCCAGAAATGATTGAAGCTACTGACTGAATGAAAGGAGCTGGCATCTCACTCTCTTTGAATCTTCTTTATCATGCTAAGAGGAGCAGGAAAAAGCAAAAAATTTCAGAATTGCACCTTGCAATGCGGAGAAATTACTGTTTGTGCATTTACAATATTCATTGATTTTTGCCATTGAAAAACATCATGTTATTCATATACCAGAAATGTTTGAAGCTACTGACTGAATGAAAGGAGCTGACATCTCACTCTCTTTGAATCTTCTTTATCATGCTAAGAGGAGCAGGAAAAAGCAAAAAATTTCAGAATTGCACCTTGCAATGCGGAGAAATTACTGTTTGTGCATTTACAATATTCATTGATTTTTGCCATTGAAAAACGTCCAGAAATGATTGAAGCTACTGACTGAATGAAAGGAGCTGGCATCTCACTCTCTTTGAATCTTCTTTATCATGCTAAGAGGAGCAGGAAAAAGCAAAAAATTTCAGAATTGCACCTTGCAATGCGGAGAAATTACTGTTTGTGCATTTACAATATTCATTGATTTTTGCCATTGAAAAACATCATGTTATTCATATACCAGAAATGTTTGAAGCTACTGACTGAATGAAAGGAGCTGGCATCTCACTCTCTTTGAATCTTCTTTATCATGCTAAGAGGAGCAGGAAAAAGCAAAAAATTTCAGAATTGCACCTTGCAATGTGGAGAAATTACTGTTTGTGCATTTACAATATTCATTGATTTTTGCCATTGAAAAACATCATGTTATTCATATACCAGAAATGTTTGAAGCTACTGACTGAATGAAAGGAGCTGGCATCTCACTCTCTTTGAATCTTCTTTATCATGCTAAGAGGAGCAGGAAAAAGCAAAAAATTTCAGAATTGCACCTTGCAATGTGGAGAAATTACTGTTTGTGCATTTACAATATTCATTGATTTTTACCATTGAAAAACGTCCAGAAATGATTGAAGCTACTGACTGAATGAAAGTAGCTGGCATCTCACTCTCTTTGAATCTTCTTTATCATGCTAAGAGGAGCAGGAAAAAGCAAAAAATTTCAGACTTGCACCTTGCAATGCGGAGAAATTACTGTTTGTGCATTTACAATATTCATTGATTTTTGCCATTGAAAAACATCATGTTATTCATATACCAGAAATGTTTGAAGCTTCTGACTGAATGAAAGGAGCTGGCATCTCACTCTCTTTGAATCTTCTTTATCATGCTAAGAGGAGCAGGAAAAAGCAAAAAATTTCAGAATTGCACCTTGCAATGTGGAGAAATTACTGTTTGTGCATTTACAATATTCATTGATTTTTACCATTGAAAAACGTCCAGAAATGATTGAAGCTACTGACTGAATGAAAGTAGCTGGCATCTCACTCTCTTTGAATCTTCTTTATCATGCTAAGAGGAGCAGGAAAAAGCAAAAAATTTCAGACTTGCACCTTGCAATGCGGAGAAATTACTGTTTGTGCATTTACAATATTCATTGATTTTTGCCATTGAAAAACATCATGTTATTCATATACCAGAAATGTTTGAAGCTACTGACTGAATGAAAGGAGCTGGCATCTCACTCTCTTTGAATCTTCTTTATCATGCTAAGAGGAGCAGGAAAAAGCAAAAAATTTCAGAATTGCACCTTGCAATGCGGAGAAATTACTGTTTGTGCATTTACAATATTCATTGATTTTTGCCATTGAAAAACGTCCAGAAATGATTGAAGCTACTGACTGAATGAAAGGAGCTGGCATCTCACTCTCTTTGAATCTTCTTTATCATGCTAAGAGGAGCAGGAAAAAGCAAAAAATTTCAGAATTGCACCTTGCAATGCGGAGAAATTACTGTTTGTGCATTTACAATATTCATTGATTTTTGCCATTGATTAACGTCCAGAAATGATTGAAGCTACTGATTGAATGAAAGGAGCTGGCATCTCACTCTCTTTGAATCTTCTTTATCATGCTAAGAGGAGCAGGAAAAAGCAAAAAATTTCAGAATTGCACCTTGCAATGCGGAGAAATTACTGTTTGTGCATTTACAATATTCATTGATTTTTGCTATTGAAAAACATCATGTTATTCATATACCAGAAATGATTGAAGCTACTGACTGAATGAAAGGAGCTGGCATCTCACTCTCTTTGAATCTTCTTTATCATGCTAAGAGGAGCAGGAAAAAGCAAAAAATTTCAGAATTGCACCTTGCAATGCGGAGAAATTATAGTTTGTGCATTTACAATATTCATTGATTTTTGCCATTGAAAAACGTCCAGAAATGATTGAAGCTACTGACTGAATGAAAGGAGCTGGCATCTCACTCTCTTTGAATCTTCTTTATCATGCTAAGAGGAGCAGGAAAAAGCAAAAAATTTCAGAATTGCACCTTGCAATGTGGAGAAATTACTGTTTGTGCATTTACAATATTCATTGATTTTTGCCATTGAAAAACGTCCAGAAATGATTGAAGCTACTGACTGAATGAAAGGAGCTGGCATCTCACTCTCTTTGAATCTTCTTTATCATGCTAAGAGGAGCAGGAAAAAGCAAAAAATTTCAGAATTGCACCTTGCAATGCGGAGAAATTACTGTTTGTGCATTTACAATATTCATTGATTTTTGCTATTGAAAAACATCATGTTATTCATATACCAGAAATGATTGAAGCTACTGACTGAATGAAAGGAGCTGGCATCTCACTCTCTTTGAATCTTCTTTATCATGCTAAGAGGAGCAGGAAAAAGCAAAAAATTTCAGAATTGCACCTGCAATGCGGAGAAATTACAGTTTGTGCATTTACAATATTCATTGATTTTTGCCATTGAAAAGCGTCCAGAAATGATTGAAGCTACTGACTGAATGAAAGGAGCTGGCATCTCACTCTCTTTGAATCTTCTTTATCATGCTAAGAGGAGCAGGAAAAAGCAAAAAATTTCAGAATTGCACCTTGCAATGCGGAGAAATTACTGTTTGTGCATTTACAATATTCATTGATTTTTGCCATTGAAAAATGTCCAGAAATGATTGAAGCTACTGACTGAATGAAAGGAGCTGGCATCTCACTCTCTTTGAATCTTCTTTATCATGCTAAGAGGAGCAGGAAAAAGCAAAAAATTTCAGAATTGCGCCTTGCAATGCGGAGAAATTACTGTTTGTGCATTTACAAAATTCATTGATTTTTGCCATTGAAAAACATCATGTTATTCATATACCAGAAATGATTGAAGCTACTGACTGAAGGAAAGGAGCTGGCATCTCACTCTCTTTGAATCTTCTTTATCATGCTAAGAGGAGCAGGAAAAAGCAAAAAATTTCAGAATTGCACCTTGCAATGCGGAGAAATTACTGTTTGTGCATTTACAATATTCATTGATTTTTGCCATTGAAAAACGTCCAGAAATGATTGAAGCTACTGACTGAATGAAAGGAGCTGGCATCTCACTCTCTTTGAATCTTCTTTATCATGCTAAGAGGAGCAGGAAAAAGCAAAAAATTTCAGAATTGCACCTTGCAATGCGGAGAAATTACTGTTTGTGCATTTACAATATTCATTGATTTTTGCGATTGAAAAACATCATGTTATTCATATACCAGAAATGATTGAAGCTACTGACTGAATGAAAGGAGCTGGCATCTCATTCTCTTTGAATCTTCTTTATCATGCTAAGAGGAGCAGGAAAAAGTAAAAAATTTCAGAATTGCACCTTGCAATGCGGAGAAATTACTGTTTGTGCATTTACAATATTCAATGATTTTTGCCATTGAAAAACGTCCAGAAATGATTGAAGCTACTGACTGAATGAAAGGAGCTGGCATCTCACTCTCTTTGAATCTTGTTTATCATGCTAAGAGGAGCAGGAAAAAGCAAAAAATTTCAGAATTGCACCTTGCAATGCGGAGAAATTACTGTTTGTGCATTTACAATATTCATTGATTTTTGCCATTGAAAAACGTCCAGAAATGATTGAAGCTACTGACTGAATGAAAGGAGCTGGCATCTCACTCTCTTTGAATCTTCTTTATCATGCTAAGAGGAGCAGGAAAAAGCAAAAAATTTCAGAATTGCACCTTGCAATGCGGAGAAATTACTGTTTGTGCATTTACAATATTCATTGATTTTTGCTATTGAAAAACATCATGTTATTCATATACCAGAAATGATTGAAGCTACTGACTGAATGAAAGGAGCTGGCATCTCACTCTCTTTGAATCTTCTTTATCATGCTAAGAGGAGCAGGAAAAAGCAAAAAATTTCAGAATTGCACCTTGCAATGCGGAGAAATTACTGTTTGTGCATTTATAATATTCAAAGATTTTTGCCATTGAAAAACGTCCAGAAATGATTGAAGCTACTGACTGAACGAAAGGAGCTGGCATCTCACTCTCTTTGAATCTTCTTTATCATGCTAAGAGGAGCAGGAAAAAGCAAAAAATTTCAGAATTGCACCTTGCAATGCGGAGAAATTACTGTTTGTGCATTTACAATATTCATTGATTTTTGCCATTGAAAAACGTCCAGAAATGATTGAAGCTACTGACTGAATGAAAGGAGCTGGCATCTCACTCTCTTTGAATCTTCTTTATCATGCTAAGAGGAGCAGGAAAAAGCAAAAAATTTCAGAATTGCACCTTGCAATGCGGAGAAATTACTGTTTGTGCATTTACAATATTCATTGATTTTTGCTATTGAAAAACATCATGTTATTCATATACCAGAAATGATTGAAGCTACTGACTGAATGAAAGGAGCTGGCATCTCACTCTCTTTGAATCTTCTTTATCATGCTAAGAGGAGCAGGAAAAAGCAAAAAATTTCAGAATTGCACCTTGCAATGCGGAGAAATTATAGTTTGTGCATTTACAATATTCATTGATTTTTGCCATTGAAAAACTTCCAGAAATGATTGAAGCTACTGACTGAATGAAAGGAGCTGGCATCTCACTCTCTTTGAATCTTCTTTATCATGCTAAGAGGAGCAGGAAAAAGCAAAAAATTTCAGAATTGCACCTTGCAATGCGGAGAAATTACTGTTTGTGCATTTACAATATTCATTGATTTTTGCGATTGAAAAACATCATGTTATTCATATACCAGAAATGATTGAAGCTACTGACTGAATGAAAGGAGCTGGCATCTCACTCTCTTTGAATCTTCTTTATCATGCTAAGAGGAGCAGGAAAAAGTAAAAAATTTCAGAATTGCACCTTGCAATGCGGAGAAATTACTGTTTGTGCATTTACAATATTCAATGATTTTTGCCATTGAAAAACGTCCAGAAATGATTGAAGCTACTGACTGAATGAAAGGAGCTGGCATCTCACTCTCTTTGAATCTTCTTTATCATGCTAAGAGGAGCAGGAAAAAGCAAAAAATTTCAGAATTGCACCTTGCAATGCGGAGAAATTACTGTTTGTGCATTTACAATATTCATTGATTTTTGCCATTGAAAAACGTCCAGAAATGATTGAAGCTACTGACTGAATGAAAGGAGCTGGCATCTCACTCTCTTTGAATCTTCTTTATCATGCTAAGAGGAGCAGGAAAAAGCAAAAAATTTCAGAATTGCACCTTGCAATGCGGAGAAATTACTGTTTGTGCATTTACAATATTCATTGATTTTTGCCATTGAAAAACATCATGTTATTCATATACCAGAAATGATTGAAGCTACTGACTGAATGAAAGGAGCTGGCATCTCACTCTCTTTGAATCTTCTTTATCATGCTAAGAGGAGCAGGAAAAAGTAAAAAATTTCAGAATTGCACCTTGCAATGCGGAGAAATTACTGTTTGTGCATTTATAATATTCAATGATTTTTGCCATTGAAAAACGTCCAGAAATGATTGAAGCTACTGACTGAACGAAAGGAGCTGGCATCTCACTCTCTTTGAGTCTTCTTTATCATGCTAAGAGGAGCAGGAAAAAGCAAAAAATTTCAGAATTGCACCTTGCAATGCGGAGAAATTACTGTTTGTGCATTTACAATATTCATTGATTTTTGCCATTGAAAAACATCATGTTATTCATATACCAGAAATGTTTGAAGCTACTGACTGAATGAAAGGAGCTGGCATCTCACTCTTTGAATCTTCTTTATCATGCTAAGAGGAGCAGGAAAAAGCAAAAAATTTCAGAATTGCACCTTGCAATGCGGAGAAATTACTGTTTGTGCATTTACAATATTCAATGATTTTTGCCATTGAAAAACGTCCAGAAATGATTGAAGCTACTGACTGAATGAAAGGAGCTGGCATCTCACTCTCTTTGAATCTTGTTTATCATGCTAAGAGGAGCAGGAAAAAGCAAAAAATTTCAGAATTGCACCTTGCAATGCGGAGAAATTACTGTTTGTGCATTTACAATATTCATTGATTTTTGCCATTGAAAAACGTCCAGAAATGATTGAAGCTACTGACTGAATGAAAGGAGCTGGCATCTCACTCTCTTTGAATCTTCTTTATCATGCTAAGAGGAGCAGGAAAAAGCAAAAAATTTCAGAATTGCACCTTGCAATGCGGAGAAATTACTGTTTGTGCATTTACAATATTCATTGATTTTTGCTATTGAAAAACATCATGTTATTCATATACCAGAAATGATTGAAGCTACTGACTGAATGAAAGGAGCTGGCATCTCACTCTCTTTGAATCTTCTTTATCATGCTAAGAGGAGCAGGAAAAAGCAAAAAATTTCAGAATTGCACCTTGCAATGCGGAGAAATTACTGTTTGTGCATTTACAATATTCATTGATTTTTGCCATTGAAAAACGTCCAGAAATGATTGAAGCTACTGACTGAATGAAAGGAGCTGGCATCTCACTCTCTTTGAATCTTCTTTATCATGCTAAGAGGAGCAGGAAAAAGCAAAAAATTTCAGAATTGCACCTTGCAATGCGGAGAAATTACTGTTTGTGCATTTACAATATTCATTGATTTTTGCGATTGAAAAACATCATGTTATTCATATACCAGAAATGATTGAAGCTACTGACTGAATGAAAGGAGCTGGCATCTCATTCTCTTTGAATCTTCTTTATCATGCTAAGAGGAGCAGGAAAAAGTAAAAAATTTCAGAATTGCACCTTGCAATGCGGAGAAATTACTGTTTGTGCATTTACAATATTCAATGATTTTTGCCATTGAAAAACGTCCAGAAATGATTGAAGCTACTGACTGAATGAAAGGAGCTGGCATCTCACTCTCTTTGAATCTTGTTTATCATGCTAAGAGGAGCAGGAAAAAGCAAAAAATTTCAGAATTGCACCTTGCAATGCGGAGAAATTACTGTTTGTGCATTTACAATATTCATTGATTTTTGCCATTGAAAAACGTCCAGAAATGATTGAAGCTACTGACTGAATGAAAGGAGCTGGCATCTCACTCTCTTTGAATCTTCTTTATCATGCTAAGAGGAGCAGGAAAAAGCAAAAAATTTCAGAATTGCACCTTGCAATGCGGAGAAATTACTGTTTGTGCATTTACAATATTCATTGATTTTTGCTATTGAAAAACATCATGTTATTCATATACCAGAAATGATTGAAGCTACTGACTGAATGAAAGGAGCTGGCATCTCACTCTCTTTGAATCTTCTTTATCATGCTAAGAGGAGCAGGAAAAAGCAAAAAATTTCAGAATTGCACCTTGCAATGCGGAGAAATTACTGTTTGTGCATTTATAATATTCAAAGATTTTTGCCATTGAAAAACGTCCAGAAATGATTGAAGCTACTGACTGAACGAAAGGAGCTGGCATCTCACTCTCTTTGAATCTTCTTTATCATGCTAAGAGGAGCAGGAAAAAGCAAAAAATTTCAGAATTGCACCTTGCAATGCGGAGAAATTACTGTTTGTGCATTTACAATATTCATTGATTTTTGCCATTGAAAAACGTCCAGAAATGATTGAAGCTACTGACTGAATGAAAGGAGCTGGCATCTCACTCTCTTTGAATCTTCTTTATCATGCTAAGAGGAGCAGGAAAAAGCAAAAAATTTCAGAATTGCACCTTGCAATGCGGAGAAATTACTGTTTGTGCATTTACAATATTCATTGATTTTTGCTATTGAAAAACATCATGTTATTCATATACCAGAAATGATTGAAGCTACTGACTGAATGAAAGGAGCTGGCATCTCACTCTCTTTGAATCTTCTTTATCATGCTAAGAGGAGCAGGAAAAAGCAAAAAATTTCAGAATTGCACCTTGCAATGCGGAGAAATTATAGTTTGTGCATTTACAATATTCATTGATTTTTGCCATTGAAAAACTTCCAGAAATGATTGAAGCTACTGACTGAATGAAAGGAGCTGGCATCTCACTCTCTTTGAATCTTCTTTATCATGCTAAGAGGAGCAGGAAAAAGCAAAAAATTTCAGAATTGCACCTTGCAATGCGGAGAAATTACTGTTTGTGCATTTACAATATTCATTGATTTTTGCGATTGAAAAACATCATGTTATTCATATACCAGAAATGATTGAAGCTACTGACTGAATGAAAGGAGCTGGCATCTCACTCTCTTTGAATCTTTTTTATCATGCTAAGAGGAGCAGGAAAAAGTAAAAAATTTCAGAATTGCACCTTGCAATGCGGAGAAATTACTGTTTGTGCATTTACAATATTCAATGATTTTTGCCATTGAAAAACGTCCAGAAATGATTGAAGCTACTGACTGAATGAAAGGAGCTGGCATCTCACTCTCTTTGAATCTTCTTTATCATGCTAAGAGGAGCAGGAAAAAGCAAAAAATTTCAGAATTGCACCTTGCAATGCGGAGAAATTACTGTTTGTGCATTTACAATATTCATTGATTTTTGCCATTGAAAAACGTCCAGAAATGATTGAAGCTACTGACTGAATGAAAGGAGCTGGCATCTCACTCTCTTTGAATCTTCTTTATCATGCTAAGAGGAGCAGGAAAAAGCAAAAAATTTCAGAATTGCACCTTGCAATGCGGAGAAATTACTGTTTGTGCATTTACAATATTCATTGATTTTTGCCATTGAAAAACATCATGTTATTCATATACCAGAAATGATTGAAGCTACTGACTGAATGAAAGGAGCTGGCATCTCACTCTCTTTGAATCTTCTTTATCATGCTAAGAGGAGCAGGAAAAAGTAAAAAATTTCAGAATTGCACCTTGCAATGCGGAGAAATTACTGTTTGTGCATTTATAATATTCAATGATTTTTGCCATTGAAAAACGTCCAGAAATGATTGAAGCTACTGACTGAACGAAAGGAGCTGGCATCTCACTCTCTTTGAGTCTTCTTTATCATGCTAAGAGGAGCAGGAAAAAGCAAAAAATTTCAGAATTGCACCTTGCAATGCGGAGAAATTACTGTTTGTGCATTTACAATATTCATTGATTTTTGCCATTGAAAAACATCATGTTATTCATATACCAGAAATGTTTGAAGCTACTGACTGAATGAAAGGAGCTGGCATCTCACTCTTTGAATCTTCTTTATCATGCTAAGAGGAGCAGGAAAAAGCAAAAAATTTCAGAATTGCACCTTGCAATGCGGAGAAATTACTGTTTGTGCATTTACAATATTCAATGATTTTTGCCATTGAAAAACGTCCAGAAATGATTGAAGCTACTGACTGAATGAAAGGAGCTGGCATCTCACTCTCTTTGAATCTTGTTTATCATGCTAAGAGGAGCAGGAAAAAGCAAAAAATTTCAGAATTGCACCTTGCAATGCGGAGAAATTACTGTTTGTGCATTTACAATATTCATTGATTTTTGCCATTGAAAAACGTCCAGAAATGATTGAAGCTACTGACTGAATGAAAGGAGCTGGCATCTCACTCTCTTTGAATCTTCTTTATCATGCTAAGAGGAGCAGGAAAAAGCAAAAAATTTCAGAATTGCACCTTGCAATGCGGAGAAATTACTGTTTGTGCATTTACAATATTCATTGATTTTTGCTATTGAAAAACATCATGTTATTCATATACCAGAAATGATTGAAGCTACTGACTGAATGAAAGGAGCTGGCATCTCACTCTCTTTGAATCTTCTTTATCATGCTAAGAGGAGCAGGAAAAAGCAAAAAATTTCAGAATTGCACCTTGCAATGCGGAGAAATTATAGTTTGTGCATTTACAATATTCATTGATTTTTGCCATTGAAAAACGTCCAGAAATGATTGAAGCTACTGACTGAATGAAAGGAGCTGGCATCTCACTCTCTTTGAATCTTCTTTATCATGCTAAGAGGAGCAGGAAAAAGCAAAAAATTTCAGAATTGCACCTTGCAATGCGGAGAAATTACTGTTTGTGCATTTACAATATTCATTGATTTTTGCCATTGAAAAACGTCCAGAAATGATTGAAGCTACTGACTGAATGAAAGGAGCTGGCATCTCACTCTCTTTGAATCTTCTTTATCATGCTAAGAGGAGCAGGAAAAAGCAAAAAATTTCAGAATTGCACCTTGCAATGCGGAGAAATTACTGTTTGTGCATTTACAATATTCATTGATTTTTGCTATTGAAAAACATCATGTTATTCATATACCAGAAATGATTGAAGCTACTGACTGAATGAAAGGAGCTGGCATCTCACTCTCTTTGAATCTTCTTTATCATGCTAAGAGGAGCAGGAAAAAGCAAAAAATTTCAGAATTGCACCTTGCAATGCGGAGAAATTACAGTTTGTGCATTTACAATATTCATTGATTTTTGCCATTGAAAAGCGTCCAGAAATGATTGAAGCTACTGACTGAATGAAAGGAGCTGGCATCTCACTCTCTTTGAATCTTCTTTATCATGCTAAGAGGAGCAGGAAAAAGCAAAAAATTTCAGAATTGCACCTTGCAATGCGGAGAAATTACTGTTTGTGCATTTACAATATTCATTGATTTTTGCCATTGAAAAACGTCCAGAAATGATTGAAGGTACTGACTGAATGAAAGGAGCTGGCATCTCACTCACTTTGAATCTTCTTTATCATGCTAAGAGGAGCAGGAAAAAGCAAAAAATTTCAGAATTGCACCTTGCAATGCGGAGAAATTACTGTTTGTGCATTTACAATATTCATTGATTTTTGCCATTGAAAAACGTCCAGAAATGATTGAAGCTACTGACTGAATGAAAGGAGCTGGCATCTCACTCTCTTTGAATCTTCTTTATCATGCTAAGAGGAGCAGGTAAAAGCAAAAAATTTCAGAATTGCACCTTGCAATGCGGAGAAATTACTGTTTGTGCATTTACAATATTCATTGATTTTTGCCATTGAAAAATGTCCAGAAATGATTGAAGCTACTGACTGAATGAAAGGAGCTGGCATCTCACTCTCTTTGAATCTTCTTTATCATGCTAAGAGGAGCAGGAAAAAGCAAAAAATTTCAGAATTGCGCCTTGCAATGCGGAGAAATTACTGTTTGTGCATTTACAAAATTCATTGATTTTTGCCATTGAAAAATATCATGTTATTCATATACCAGAAATGATTGATGTTTTTCAATGGCAAAAATCAATGAATATTGTAAATGCACAAACAGTAATTTCTCCGCATTGCAAGGTGCAATTCTGAAATTTTTTGCTTTTTCCTGCTAATCCTAGCATGATAAAGAAGATTCAAAGAGAGTGAGATGCCAGCTCCTTTCATTCAGTCAGTAGCTTCAAACATTTCTGGACGTTTTTCAATGGCAAAAATCAATGAATATTGTAAATGCACAAACAGTAATATCTCCACATTGCAAGGTGCAATTCTGAAATTTTTTGCTTTTTCCTGTTAATCCTAGCATGATAAAGAAGATTTAAAGAGAGTGAGATGCCAGCTCCTTTCATTCAGTCAGTAGCTTCAAACATTTCTGGTATATGAAAAACATGTTTTTCAATGGCAAAAATCAATGAATATTGTAAATGCACAAACAGTAATATCTCCACATTGCAAGGTGCAATTCTGAAATTTTTTGCTTTTTCCTGCTAATCCTAGCATGATAAAGAAGATTCAAAGAGAGTGAGATGCCAGCTCCTTTTATTCAGTCAGTAGCTTCAAACATTTCTGGTATATGAAAAACATGTTTTTCAATGGCAAAAATCAATGAATATTGTAAATGCACAAACAGTAATATCTCCACATTGCAAGGTGCAATTCTGAAATTTTTTGCTTTTTCCTGCTAATCCTAGCATGATAAAGAAGATTCAAAGAGAGTGAGATGCCAGCTCCTTTCAGTCAGTAGCTTCAAACATTTCTGGACGTTTTTCAATGGCAAAAATCAATGAATATTGTAAATGCACAAACAGTAATATCTCCACATTGCAAGGTGCAATTCTGAAATTTTTTGCTTTTTCCTGCTAATCCTAGCATGATAAAGAAGATTCAAAGAGAGTGAGATGCCAGCTCCTTTCATTCAGTCAGTAGCTTCAAACATTTCTGGACGTTTTTCAATGGCAAAAATCAATGAATATTGTAAATGCACAAACAGTAATATCTCCACATTGCAAGGTGCAATTCTGAAATTTTTTGTTTTTTCCTGTTAATCCTAGCATGATAAAGAAGATTCAAAGAGAGTGAGATGCCAGCTCCTTTCATTCAGTCAGTAGCTTCAAACATTTCTGGTATATGAAAAACATGTTTTTCAATGGCAAAAATCAATGAATATTGTAAATGCACAAACAGTAATATCTCCACATTGCAAGGTGCAATTCTGAAATTTTTTGCTTTTTCCTGCTAATCCTAGCATGATAAAGAAGATTCAAAGAGAGTGAGATGCCAGCTCCTTTCATTCAGTCAGTAGCTTCAAACATTTCTGGTATATGAAAAACATGTTTTTCAATGGCAAAAATCAATGAATATTGTAAATGCACAAACAGTAATATCTCCACATTGCAAGGTGCAATTCTGAAATTTTTTGCTTTTTCCTGCTAATCCTAGCATGATAAAGAAGATTCAAAGAGAGTGAGATGCCAGCTCCTTTCATTCAGTCAGTAGCTTCAAACATTTCTGGTATATGAAAAACATGTTTTTCAATGGCAAAAATCAATGAATATTGTAAATGCACAAACAGTAATATCTCCACATTGCAAGGTGCAATTCTGAAATTTTTTGCTTTTTCCTGCTAATCCTAGCATGATAAAGAAGATTCAAAGATAGTGAGATGCCAGCTCCTTTCATTCAGTCAGTAGCTTCAAACATTTCTGGTATATGAAAAACATGTTTTTCAATGGCAAAAATCAATGAATATTGTAAATGCACAAACAGTAATATCTCCACATTGCAAGGTGCAATTCTGAAATTTTTAGCTTTTTCCTGTTAATCCTAGCATGATAAAGAAGATTCAAAGAGAGTGAGATGCCAGCTCCTTTCATTCAGTCAGTAGCTTCAAACATTTCTGGACGTTTTTCAATGGCAAAAATCAATGAATATTGTAAATGCACAAACAGTAATATCTCCACATTGCAAGGTGCAATTCTGAAATTTTTTGCTTTTTCCTGTTAATCCTAGCATGATAAAGAAGATTCAAAGAGAGTGAGATACCAGCTCCTTTCATTCAGTCAGTAGCTTCAAACATTTCTGGTATATGAAAAACATGTTTTTCAATGGCAAAAATCAATGAATATTGTAAATGCACAAACAGTAATATCTCCACATTGCAAGGTGCAATTCTGAAATTTTTTGCTTTTTCCTGTTAATCCTAGCATGATAAAGAAGATTCAAAGAGAGTGAGATACCAGCTCCTTTCGTTCAGTCAGTAGCTTCAATCATTTCTGGACGTTTTTCAAAGGCAAAAATCATTGAATATTGTAAATGCACAAACAGTAATTTCTCCGCATTGCAAGGTGCAATTCTGAAATTTTTTACTTTTTCCTGCTCCTCTTAGCATGATAAAGAAGATTCAAAGAGAGTGAGATGCCAGCTCCTTTTATTCAGTCAGTAGCTTCAATCATTTCTGGTATATGAATAACATGATGTTTTTCAATGGCAAAAATCAATGAATATTGTAAATGCACAAACAGTAATTTCTCCGCATTGCAAGGTGCAATTCTGAAGTTTTTTGCTTTTTCCTGCTCCTCTTAGCATGATAAAGAAGATTCAAAGAGAGTGAGATGCCAGCTCCTTTCATTCAGTCAGTAGCTTCAATCATTTCTGGACGTTTTTCAATGGCAAAAATCATTGAATATTGTAAATGCACAAACAGTAATTTCTCCGCATTGCAAGGTGCAATTCTGAAATTTTTTACTTTTTCCTGCTTCTCTTAGCATGATAAAGAAGATTCAAAGAGAGTGAGATGCCAGCTCCTTTCATTCAGTCAGTAGCTTCAATCATTTCTGGTATATGAATAACATGATGTTTTTCAATGTCAAAAATCAATGAATATTGTAAATGCACAAACAGTAATTTCTCCGCATTGCAAGGTGCAATTCTGAAATTTTTTGCTTTTTCCTGCTCCTCTTAGCATGATAAAGAAGATTCAAAGAGAGTGAGATGCCAGCTCCTTTCATTCAGTCAGTAGCTTCAATCATTTCTGGACGTTTTTCAATGGCAAAAATCAATGAATATTGTAAATGCACAAACAGTAATTTCTCCGCATTGCAAGGTGCAATTCTGAAATTTTTTGCTTTTTCCTGCTCCTCTTAGCATGATAAAGAAAATTCAGAGTGAGATGCCAGCTCCTTTCATTCAGTCAGTAGCTTCAATCATTTCTGGACGTTTTTCAATGGCAAAAATCAATGAATATTGTAAATGCACAAACAGTAATTTCTCCGCATTGCAAGGTGCAATTCTGAAATTTTTTGCTTTTTCCTGCTCCTCTTAGCATGATAAAGAAGATTCAAAGAGAGTGAGATGCCAGCTCCTTTCATTCAGTCAGTAGCTTCAAACATTTCTGGTATATGAATAACATGATGTTTTTCAATGGCAAAAATCAATGAATATTGTAAATGCACAAACAGTAATTTCTCCGCATTGCAAGGTGCAATTCTGAAGTTTTTTGCTTTTTCCTGCTCCTCTTAGCATGATAAAGAAGATTCAAAGAGAGTGAGATGCCAGCTCCTTTCATTCAGTCAGTAGCTTCAATCATTTCTGGACGTTTTTCAATGGCAAAAATCATTGAATATTGTAAATGCACAAACAGTAATTTCTCCGCATTGCAAGGTGCAATACTGAAATTTTTTACTTTTTCCTGCTCCTCTTAGCATGATAAAGAAGATTCAAAGAGAGTGAGATGCCAGCTCCTTTCATTCAGTCAGTAGCTTCAATCATTTCTGGTATATGAATAACATGATGTTTTTCAATGGCAAAAATCAATGAATATTGTAAATGCACAAACAGTAATTTCTCCGCATTGCAAGGTGCAATTCTGAAATTTTTTGCTTTTTCCTGCTCCTCTTAGCATAATAAAGAAGATTCAAAGAAAGTGAGATGCCAGCTCCTTTCATTCAGTCAGTAGCTTCAATCATTTCTGGACGTTTTTCAATGGCAAACATCAATGAATATTGTAAATGCACAAACAGTAATTTCTTCGCATTGCAAGGTGCAATTCTGAAATTTTTTGCTTTTTCCTGCTTCTCTTAGCATGATAAACAAGATTCAAAGAGAGTGAGATGCCAGCTCCTTTCATTCAGTCAGTAGCTTCAATCATTTCTGGACGTTTTTCAATGGCAAAAATCAATGAATATTGTAAATGCACAAACAGTAATTTCTCCGCATTGCAAGGTGCAATTCTGAAATTTTTTACTTTTTCCTGCTCCTCTTAGCATGATAAAGAAGATTCAAAGAGAGTGAGATGCCAGCTCCTTTCATTCAGTCAGTAGCTTCAAACATTCCTGGTATATGAATAACATAATGTTTTTCAATGGCAAAAATCAATGAATATTGTAAATGCACAAACAGTAATTTCTCCGCATTGCAAGGTGCAATTCTGAAATTTTTTGCTTTTTCCTGCTCCTCTTAGCATGATAAAGAAGATTCAAAGAGAGTGAGATGCCAGCTCCTTTCATTCAGTCAGTAGCTTCAATCATTTCTGGACGTTTTTCAATTGCAAAAATCAATGAATATTGTAAATGCACAAACAGTAATTTCTCCGCATTGCAAGGTGCAATTCTGAAATTTTTTGCTTTTTCCTGCTCCTCTTAGCATGATAAAGAAGATTCAAAGAGAGTGAGATGCCAGCTCCTTTCATTCAGTCAGTAGCTTCAAACATTTCTGGTATATGAATAACATGATGTTTTTCAATGGCAAAAATCAATGAATATTGTAAATGCACAAACAGTAATTTCTCCGCATTGCAAGGTGCAATTCTGAAATTTTTTGCTTTTTCCTGCTCCTCTTAGCATGATAAAGAAGATTCAAAGAGAGTGAGATGCCAGCTCCTTTCATTCAGTCAGTAGCATCAATCATTTCTGGTATATGAATAACATGATGTTTTTCAATGGCAAAAATCAATGAATATTGTAAATGCACAAACAGTAATTTCTCCGCATTGCAAGGTGCAATTCTGAAATTTTTTGCTTTTTCCTGCTCCTCTTAGCATGATAAAGAAGATTCAAAGAGAGTGAGATGCCAGCTCCTTTCGTTCAGTCAGTAGCTTCATTCATTTCTGGACGTTTTTCAAAGGCAAAAATCATTGAATATTGTAAATGCACAAACAGCAATTTCTCCGCATTGCAAGGTGCAATTCTGAAATTTTTTACTTTTTCCTGCTCCTCTTAGCATGATAAAGAAGATTCAAAGAGAGTGAGATGCCAGCTCCTTTCATTCAGTCAGTAGCTTCAATCATTTCTGGTATATGAATAACATGATGTTTTTCAATGGCAAAAATCAATGAATATTGTAAATGCACAAACAGTAATTTCTCCGCATTGCAAGGTGCAATTCTGAAATTTTTTGCTTTTTCCTGCTCCTCTTAGCATGATAAAGAAGATTCAAAGAGAGTGAGATGCCAGCTCCTTTCATTCAGTCAGTAGCTTCAATCATTTCTGGACGTTTTTCAATGGCAAAAATCATTGAATATTGTAAATGCACAAACAGTAATTTCTCCGCATTGCAAGGTGCAATTCTGAAATTTTTTACTTTTTCCTGCTCCTCTTAGCATGATAAAGAAGATTCAAAGAGAGTGAGATGCCAGCTCATTTCATTCAGTCAGTAGCTTCAATCATTTCTGGTATATGAATAACATGATGTTTTTCAATGGCAAAAATCAATGAATATTGTAAATGCACAAACAGTAATTTCTCCGCATTGCAAGGTGCAATTCTGAAATTTTTTGCTTTTTCCTGCTCCTCTTAGCATGATAAAGAAGATTCAAAGAGAGTGAGATGCCAGCTCCTTTCATTCAGTCAGTAGCTTCAATCATTTCTGGACGTTTTTCAATGGCAAAAATCAATGAATATTGTAAATGCACAAACAGTAATTTCTCCGCATTGCAAGGTGCAATTCTGAAATTTTTTGCTTTTTCCTGCTCCTCTTAGCATGATAAACAAGATTAAAAGAGAGTGAGATGCCAGCTCCTTTCATTCAGTCAGTAGCTTCAATCATTTCTGGACGTTTTTCAATGGCAAAAATCAATGAATATTGTAAATGCACAAACAGTAATATCTCCACATTGCAAGGTGCAATTCTGAAATTTTTTGCTTTTTCCTGTTAATCCTAGCATGATAAAGAAGATTCAAAGAGAGTGAGATGCCAGCTCCTTTCATTGAAGTCAGTAGCTTCAAACATTTCTGGTATATGAAAAACATGTTTTTCAATGGCAAAAATCAATGAATATTGTAAATGCACAAACAGTAATATCTCCACATTGCAAGGTGCAATTCTGAAATTTTTTGCTTTTTCCTGCTTATCCTAGCATGATAAAGAAGATTCAAAGAGAGTGAGATGCCAGCTCCTTTCATTCAGTCAGTAGCTTCAAACATTTCTGGTATATGAAAAACATGTTTTTCAATGGCAAAAATCAATGAATATTGTAAATGCACAAACAGTAATATCTCCACATTGCAAGGTGCAATTCTGAAATTTTTTTGCTTTTTCCTGCTAATCCTAGCATGATAAAGAAGATTTAAAGAGAGTGAGATGCCAGCTCCTTTCATTCAGTCAGTAGCTTCAAACATTTCTGGACGTTTTTCAATGGCAAAATCAATGAATATTGTAAATGCACAAACAGTAATATCTCCACATTGCAAGGTGCAATTCTGAAATTTTTTGCTTTTTCCTGTTAATCCTAGCATGATAAAGAAGATTCAAAGACAGTGAGATGCCAGCTCCTTTCATTCAGTCAGTAGCTTCAAACATTTCTGGTATATGAAAAACATGTTTTTCAATGGCAAAAATCAATGAATATTGTAAATGCACAAACAGTAATATCTCCACATTGCAAGGTGCAATTCTGAAATTTTTTGCTTTTTCCTGCTAATCCTAGCATGATAAAGAAGATTCAAAGAGAGTGAGATGCCAGCTCCTTTCATTCCGTCAGTAGCTTCAAACATTTCTGGTATATGAAAAACATGTTTTTCAATGGCAAAAATCAATGAATATTGTAAATGCACAAACAGTAATATCTCCACATTGCAAGGTGCAATTCTGAAATTTTTTGCTTTTTCCTGCTAATCCTAGCATGATAAAGAAGATTCAAAGAGAGTGAGATGCCAGCTCCTTTCATTCAGTCAGTAGCTTCAAACATTTCTGGACGTTTTTCAATGGCAAAAATCAATGAATATTGTAAATGCACAAACAGTAATATCTCCACATTGCAAGGTGCAATTCTGAAATTTTTTGCTTTTTCCTGCTAATCCTAGCATGATAAAGAAGATTCAAAGAGAGTGAGATGCCAGCTCCTTTCATTCAGTCAGTAGCTTCAAACATTTCTTGTATATGAAAAACATGTTTTTCAATGGCAAAAATCAATGAATATTGTAAATGCACAAACAGCAATATCTCCACATTGCAAGGTGCAATTCTGAAATTTTTTGCTTTTTCCTGCTAATCCTAGCATGATAAAGAAGATTCAAAGAGAGTGAGATGCCAGCTCCTTTCATTCAGTCAGTAGCTTCAAACATTTCTGGACGTTTTTCAATGGCAAAAATCAATGAATATTGTAAATGCACAAACAGTAATATCTCCACATTGCAAGGTGCAATTCTGAAATTTTTTGCTTTTTCCTGTTAATCCTAGCATGATAAAGAAGATTCAAAGAGAGTGAGATGCCAGCTCCTTTCATTCAGTCAGTAGCTTCAAACATTTCTGGTATATGAAAAACATGTTTTTCAATGGCAAAAATCAATGAATATTGTAAATGCACAAACAGTAATATCTCCACATTGCAAGGTGCAATTCTGAAATTTTTTGCTTTTTCCTGCTAATCCTAGCATGATAAAGAAGATTCAAAGAGAGTGAGATGCCAGCTCCTTTCATTCAGTCAGTAGCTTCAAACATTTCTGGTATATGAAAAACATGTTTTTCAATGGCAAAAATCAATGAATATTGTAAATGCACAAACAGTAATATCTCCACATTGCAAGGTGCAATTCTGAAATTTTTTGCTTTTTCCTGCTAATCCAAGCATGATAAAGAAGATTCAAAGAGAGTGAGATGCCAGCTCCTTTCATTCAGTCAGTAGCTTCAAACATTTCTGGTATATGAATAACATGATGTTTTTCAATGGCAAAAATCAATGAATATTGTAAATGCACAAACAGTAATTTCTCCGCATTGCAAGGTGCAATTCTGAAATTTTTTGCTTTTTCCTGCTCCTCTTAGCATGATAAAGAAGATTCAAAGAGAGTGAGATGCCAGCTCCTTTCATTCAGTCAGTAGCTTCAAACATTTCTGGTATATGAATAACATGATGTTTTTCAATGGCAAAAATCAATGAATATTGTAAATGCACAAACAGTAATTTCTCCGCATTGCAAGGTGCAATTCTGAAATTTTTTGCTTTTTCCTGCTCCTCTTAGCATGATAAAGACGATTCAAAGAGAGTGAGATGCCAGCTCCTTTCATTCAGTCAGTAGCTTCAATCATTTCTGGACGTTTTTCAATGGCAAAAATCAATGAATATTGTAAATGCACAAACAGTAATTTCTCCGCATTGCAAGGTGCAATTCTGAAATTTTTTGCTTTTTCCTGCTCCTCTTAGCATGATAAAGAAAATTCAGAGTGAGATGCCAGCTGCTTTCATTCAGTCAGTAGCTTCAATCATTTCTGGACGTTTTTCAATGGCAAAAATCAATGAATATTGTAAATGCACAAACAGTAATATCTCCACATTGCAAGGTGCAATTCTGAAATTTTTTGCTTTTTCCTGTTAATCCTAGCATGATAAAGAAGATTCAAAGAGAGTGAGATGCCAGCTCCTTTCATTCAGTCAGTAGCTTCAAACATTTCTGGTATATGAAAAACATGTTTTTCAATGGCAAAAATCAATGAATATTGTAAATGCACAAACAGTAATATCTCCACATTGCAAGGTGCAATTCTGAAATTTTTTGCTTTTTCCTGCTAATCCAAGCATGATAAAGAAGATTCAAAGAGAGTGAGATGCCAGCTCCTTTCATTCAGTCAGTAGCTTCAAACATTTCTGGTTTATGAATAACATGATGTTTTTCAATGGCAAAAATCAATGAATATTGTAAATGCACAAACAGTAATTTCTCCGCATTGCAAGGTGCAATTCTGAAATTTTTTGCTTTTTCCTGCTCCTCTTAGCATGATAAAGAAGATTCAAAGAGAGTGAGATGCCAGCTCCTTTCACTCAGTCAGTAGCTTCAAACATTTCTGGTATATGAATAACATAATGTTTTTCAATGGCAAAAATCAATGAATATTGTAAATGCACAAACAGTAATTTCTCCGCATTGCAAGGTGCAATTCTGAAATTTTTTGCTTTTTCCTGCTCCTCTTAGCATGATAAAGACGATTCAAAGAGAGTGAGATGCCAGCTCCTTTCATTCAGTCAGTAGCTTCAATCATTTCTGGACGTTTTTCAATGGCAAAAATCAATGAATATTGTAAATGCACAAAGAGTAATTTCTCCGCATTGCAAGGTGCAATTCTGAAATTTTTTGCTTTTTCCTGCTCCTCTTAGCATGATAAAGAAAATTCAGAGTGAGATGCCAGCTGCTTTCATTCAGTCAGTAGCTTCAATCATTTCTGGACGTTTTTCAATGGCAAAAATCAATGAATATTGTAAATGCACAAACAGTAATTTCTCCGCATTGCAAGGTGCAATTCTGAAATTTTTTGCTTTTTCCTGCTCCTCTTAGCATGATAAAGAAGATTCAAAGAGAGTGAGATGCCAGCTAATTTCGTTCAGTCAGTAGCTTCAATCATTTCTGGACGTTTTTCAAAGGCAAAAATCATTGAATATTGTAAATGCACAAACAGTAATTTCTCCGCATTGCAAGGTGCAATTCTGAAATTTTTTACTTTTTCCTGCTCCTCTTAGCATGATAAAGAAGATTCAAAGAGAGTGAGATGCCAGCTCCTTTTATTCAGTCAGTAGCTTCAATCATTTCTGGTATATGAATAACATGATGTTTTTCAATGGCAAAAATCAATGAATATTGTAAATGCACAAACAGTAATTTCTCCGCATTGCAAGGTGCAATTCTGAAGTTTTTTGCTTTTTCCTGCTCCTCTTAGCATGATAAAGAAGATTCAAAGAGAGTGAGATGCCAGCTCCTTTCATTCAGTCAGTAGCTTCAATCATTTCTGGACGTTTTTCAATGGCAAAAATCATTGAATATTGTAAATGCACAAACAGTAATTTCTCCGCATTGCAAGGTGCAATTCTGAAATTTTTTACTTTTTCCTGCTTCTCTTAGCATGATAAAGAAGATTCAAAGAGAGTGAGATGCCAGCTCCTTTCATTCAGTCAGTAGCTTCAATCATTTCTGGTATATGAATAACATGATGTTTTTCAATGTCAAAAATCAATGAATATTGTAAATGCACAAACAGTAATTTCTCCGCATTGCAAGGTGCAATTCTGAAATTTTTTGCTTTTTCCTGCTCCTCTTAGCATGATAAAGAAGATTCAAAGAGAGTGAGATGCCAGCTCCTTTCATTCAGTCAGTAGCTTCAATCATTTCTGGACGTTTTTCAATGGCAAAAATCAATGAATATTGTAAATGCACAAACAGTAATTTCTCCGCATTGCAAGGTGCAATTCTGAAATTTTTTGCTTTTTCCTGCTCCTCTTAGCATGATAAAGAAAATTCAGAGTGAGATGCCAGCTCCTTTCATTCAGTCAGTAGCTTCAATCATTTCTGGACGTTTTTCAATGGCAAAAATCAATGAATATTGTAAATGCACAAACAGTAATTTCTCCGCATTGCAAGGTGCAATTCTGAAATTTTTTGCTTTTTCCTGCTCCTCTTAGCATGATAAAGAAGATTCAAAGAGAGTGAGATGCCAGCTCCTTTCATTCAGTCAGTAGCTTCAAACATTTCTGGTATATGAATAACATGATGTTTTTCAATGGCAAAAATCAATGAATATTGTAAATGCACAAACAGTAATTTCTCCGCATTGCAAGGTGCAATTCTGAAATTTTTTGCTTTTTCCTGCTCCTCTTAGCATGATAAAGAAGATTCAAAGAGAGTGAGATGCCAGCTCCTTTCGTTCAGTCAGTAGCTTCAATCATTTCTGGACGTTTTTCAAAGGCAAAAATCATTGAATATTGTAAATGCACAAAGAGTAATTTCTCCGCATTGCAAGGTGCAATTCTGAAATTTTTTACTTTTTCCTGCTCCTCTTAGCATGATAAAGAAGATTCAAAGAGAGTGAGATGCCAGCTCCTTTCATTCAGTCAGTAGCTTCAATCATTTCTGGAATATGAATAACATGATGTTTTTCAATGGCAAAAATCAATGAATATTGTAAATGCACAAACAGTAATTTCTCCGCATTGCAAGGTGCAATTCTGAAATTTTTTGCTTTTTCCTGCTCCTCTTAGCATAATAAAGAAGATTCAAAGAAAGTGAGATGCCAGCTCCTTTCATTCAGTCAGTAGCTTCAATCATTTCTGGACGTTTTTCAATGGCAAACATCAATGAATATTGTAAATGCACAAACAGTAATTTCTTCGCATTGCAAGGTGCAATTCTGAAATTTTTTGCTTTTTCCTGCTTCTCTTAGCATGATAAACAAGATTCAAAGAGAGTGAGATGCCAGCTCCTTTCATTCAGTCAGTAGCTTCAATCATTTCTGGACGTTTTTCAATGGCAAAAATCAATGAATATTGTAAATGCACAAACAGTAATTTCTCCGCATTGCAAGGTGCAATTCTGAAATTTTTTACTTTTTCCTGCTCCTCTTAGCATGATAAAGAAGATTCAAAGAGAGTGAGATGCCAGCTCCTTTCATTCAGTCAGTAGCTTCAAACATTCCTGGTATATGAATAACATAATGTTTTTCAATGGCAAAAATCAATGAATATTGTAAATGCACAAACAGTAATTTCTCCGCATTGCAAGGTGCAATTCTGAAATTTTTTGCTTTTTCCTGCTCCTCTTAGCATGATAAAGAAGATTCAAAGAGAGTGAGATGCCAGCTCCTTTCATTCAGTCAGTAGCTTCAATCATTTCTGGACGTTTTTCAATTGCAAAAATCAATGAATATTGTAAATGCACAAACAGTAATTTCTCCGCATTGCAAGGTGCAATTCTGAAATTTTTTGCTTTTTCCTGCTCCTCTTAGCATGATAAAGAAGATTCAAAGAGAGTGAGATGCCAGCTCCTTTCATTCAGTCAGTAGCTTCAAACATTTCTGGTATATGAATAACATGATGTTTTTCAATGGCAAAAATCAATGAATATTGTAAATGCACAAACAGTAATTTCTCCGCATTGCAAGGTGCAATTCTGAAATTTTTTGCTTTTTCCTGCTCCTCTTAGCATGATAAAGAAGATTCAAAGAGAGTGAGATGCCAGCTCCTTTCATTCAGTCAGTAGCATCAATCATTTCTGGTATATGAATAACATGATGTTTTTCAATGGCAAAAATCAATGAATATTGTAAATGCACAAACAGTAATTTCTCCGCATTGCAAGGTGCAATTCTGAAATTTTTTGCTTTTTCCTGCTCCTCTTAGCATGATAAAGAAGATTCAAAGAGAGTGAGATGCCAGCTCCTTTCGTTCAGTCAGTAGCTTCAATCATTTCTGGACGTTTTTCAAAGGCAAAAATCATTGAATATTGTAAATGCACAAACAGTAATTTCTCCGCATTGCAAGGTGCAATTCTGAAATTTTTTGCTTTTTCCTGCTCCTCTTAGCATGATAAAGAAGATTCAAAGAGAGTGAGATGCCAGCTCCTTTCATTCAGTCAGTAGCTTCAATCATTTCTGGACGTTTTTCAATGGCAAAAATCATTGAATATTGTAAATGCACAAACAGTAATTTCTCCGCATTGCAAGGTGCAATTCTGAAATTTTTTACTTTTTCCTGCTCCTCTTAGCATGATAAAGAAGATTCAAAGAGAGTGAGATGCCAGCTCCTTTCATTCAGTCAGTAGCTTCAATCATTTCTGGTATATGAATAACATGATGTTTTTCAATGGCAAAAATCAATGAATATTGTAAATGCACAAACAGTAATTTCTCCGCATTGCAAGGTGCAATTCTGAAATTTTTTGCTTTTTCCTGCTCCTCTTAGCATGATAAAGAAGATTCAAAGAGAGTGAGATGCCAGCTCCTTTCATTCAGTCAGTAGCTTCAATCATTTCTGGACGTTTTTCAATGGCAAAAATCAATGAATATTGTAAATGCACAAACAGTAATTTCTCCGCATTGCAAGGTGCAATTCTGAAATTTTTTGCTTTTTCCTGCTCCTCTTAGCATGATAAACAAGATTAAAAGAGAGTGAGATGCCAGCTCCTTTCATTCAGTCAGTAGCTTCAATCATTTCTGGACGTTTTTCAATGGCAAAAATCAATGAATATTGTAAATGCACAAACAGTAATTTCTCCGCATTGCAAGGTGCAATTCTGAAATTTTTTGCTTTTTCCTGCTCCTCTTAGCATGATAAAGAAGATTCAAAGAGAGTGAGATGCCAGCTCCTTTCATTCAGTCAGTAGCTTCAAACATTCCTGGTATATGAATAACATGATGTTTTTCAATGGCAAAAATCAATGAATATTGTAAATGCACAAACAGTAATTTCTCCGCATTGCAAGGTGCAATTCTGAAATTTTTTGCTTTTTCCTGCTCCTCTTAGCATGATAAAGAAGATTCAAAGAGAGTGAGATGCCAGCTCCTTTCGTTCAGTCAGTAGCTTCAATCATTTCTGGACGTTTTTCAAAGGCAAAAATCATTGAATATTGTAAATGCACAAACAGTAATTTCTCCGCATTGCAAGGTGCAATTCTGAAATTTTTTACTTTTTCCTGCTCCTCTTAGCATGATAAAGAAGATTCAAAGAGAGTGAGATGCCAGCTCCTTTCATTCAGTCAGTAGCTTCAATCATTTCTGGTATATGAATAACATGATGTTTTTCAATGGCAAAAATCAATGAATATTGTAAATGCACAAACAGTAATTTCTCCGCATTGCAAGGTGCAATTCTGAAATTTTTTGCTTTTTCCTGCTCCTCTTAGCATGATAAAGAAGATTCAAAGAGAGTGAGATGCCAGCTCCTTTCATTCAGTCAGTAGCTTCAATCATTTCTGGACGTTTTTCAATGGCAAAAATCAATGAATATTGTAAATGCACAAACAGTAATTTCTCCGCATTGCAAGGTGCAATTCTGAAATTTTTTGCTTTTTCCTGCTCCTCTTAGCATGATAAAGAAAATTCAGAGTGAGATGCCAGCTGCTTTCATTCAGTCAGTAGCTTCAATCATTTCTGGACGTTTTTCAATGGCAAAAATCAATGAATATTGTAAATGCACAAACAGTAATATCTCCACATTGCAAGGTGCAATTCTGAAATTTTTTGCTTTTTCCTGTTAATCCTAGCATGATAAAGAAGATTCAAAGAGAGTGAGATGCCAGCTCCTTTCATTCAGTCAGTAGCTTCAAACATTTCTGGTATATGAAAAACATGTTTTTCAATGGCAAAAATCAATGAATATTGTAAATGCACAAACAGTAATATCTCCACATTGCAAGGTGCAATTCTGAAATTTTTTGCTTTTTCCTGCTAATCCAAGCATGATAAAGAAGATTCAAAGAGAGTGAGATGCCAGCTCCTTTCATTCAGTCAGTAGCTTCAAACATTTCTGGTTTATGAATAACATGATGTTTTTCAATGGCAAAAATCAATGAATATTGTAAATGCACAAACAGTAATTTCTCCGCATTGCAAGGTGCAATTCTGAAATTTTTTGCTTTTTCCTGCTCCTCTTAGCATGATAAAGAAGATTCAAAGAGAGTGAGATGCCAGCTCCTTTCGTTCAGTCAGTAGCTTCAATCATTTCTGGACGTTTTTCAAAGGCAAAAATCATTGAATATTGTAAATGCACAAACAGTAATTTCTCCGCATTGCAAGGTGCAATTCTGAAATTTTTTACTTTTTCCTGCTCCTCTTAGCATGATAAAGAAGATTCAAAGAGAGTGAGATGCCAGCTCCTTTCATTCAGTCAGTAGCTTCAATCATTTCTGGTATATGAATAACATGATGTTTTTCAATGGCAAAAATCAATGAATATTGTAAATGCACAAACAGTAATTTCTCCGCATTGCAAGGTGCAATTCTGAAATTTTTTGCTTTTTCCTGCTCCTCTTAGCATGATAAAGAAGATTCAAAGAGAGTGAGATGCCAGCTCCTTTCATTCAGTCAGTAGCTTCAATCATTTCTGGACGTTTTTCAATGGCAAAAATCAATGAATATTGTAAATGCACAAACAGTAATTTCTCCGCATTGCAAGGTGCAATTCTGAAATTTTTTGCTTTTTCCTGCTCCTCTTAGCATGATAAAGAAAATTCAGAGTGAGATGCCAGCTGCTTTCATTCAGTCAGTAGCTTCAATCATTTCTGGACGTTTTTCAATGGCAAAAATCAATGAATATTGTAAATGCACAAACAGTAATATCTCCACATTGCAAGGTGCAATTCTGAAATTTTTTGCTTTTTCCTGTTAATCCTAGCATGATAAAGAAGATTCAAAGAGAGTGAGATGCCAGCTCCTTTCATTCAGTCAGTAGCTTCAAACATTTCTGGTATATGAAAAACATGTTTTTCAATGGCAAAAATCAATGAATATTGTAAATGCACAAACAGTAATATCTCCACATTGCAAGGTGCAATTCTGAAATTTTTTGCTTTTTCCTGCTAATCCAAGCATGATAAAGAAGATTCAAAGAGAGTGAGATGCCAGCTCCTTTCATTCAGTCAGTAGCTTCAAACATTTCTGGTTTATGAATAACATGATGTTTTTCAATGGCAAAAATCAATGAATATTGTAAATGCACAAACAGTAATTTCTCCGCATTGCAAGGTGCAATTCTGAAATTTTTTGCTTTTTCCTGCTCCTCTTAGCATGATAAAGAAGATTCAAAGAGAGTGAGATGCCAGCTCCTTTCACTCAGTCAGTAGCTTCAAACATTTCTGGTATATGAATAACATAATGTTTTTCAATGGCAAAAATCAATGAATATTGTAAATGCACAAACAGTAATTTCTCCGCATTGCAAGGTGCAATTCTGAAATTTTTTGCTTTTTCCTGCTCCTCTTAGCATGATAAAGACGATTCAAAGAGAGTGAGATGCCAGCTCCTTTCATTCAGTCAGTAGCTTCAATCATTTCTGGACGTTTTTCAATGGCAAAAATCAATGAATATTGTAAATGCACAAAGAGTAATTTCTCCGCATTGCAAGGTGCAATTCTGAAATTTTTTGCTTTTTCCTGCTCCTCTTAGCATGATAAAGAAAATTCAGAGTGAGATGCCAGCTGCTTTCATTCAGTCAGTAGCTTCAATCATTTCTGGACGTTTTTCAATGGCAAAAATCAATGAATATTGTAAATGCACAAACAGTAATTTCTCCGCATTGCAAGGTGCAATTCTGAAATTTTTTGCTTTTTCCTGCTCCTCTTAGCATGATAAAGAAGATTCAAAGAGAGTGAGATGCCAGCTCCTTTCGTTCAGTCAGTAGCTTCAATCATTTCTGGACGTTTTTCAAAGGCAAAAATCATTGAATATTGTAAATGCACAAACAGTAATTTCTCCGCATTGCAAGGTGCAATTCTGAAATTTTTTACTTTTTCCTGCTCCTCTTAGCATGATAAAGAAGATTCAAAGAGAGTGAGATGCCAGCTCCTTTTATTCAGTCAGTAGCTTCAATCATTTCTGGTATATGAATAACATGATGTTTTTCAATGGCAAAAATCAATGAATATTGTAAATGCACAAACAGTAATTTCTCCGCATTGCAAGGTGCAATTCTGAAGTTTTTTGCTTTTTCCTGCTCCTCTTAGCATGATAAAGAAGATTCAAAGAGAGTGAGATGCCAGCTCCTTTCATTCAGTCAGTAGCTTCAATCATTTCTGGACGTTTTTCAATGGCAAAAATCATTGAATATTGTAAATGCACAAACAGTAATTTCTCCGCATTGCAAGGTGCAATTCTGAAATTTTTTACTTTTTCCTGCTTCTCTTAGCATGATAAAGAAGATTCAAAGAGAGTGAGATGCCAGCTCCTTTCATTCAGTCAGTAGCTTCAATCATTTCTGGTATATGAATAACATGATGTTTTTCAATGTCAAAAATCAATGAATATTGTAAATGCACAAACAGTAATTTCTCCGCATTGCAAGGTGCAATTCTGAAATTTTTTGCTTTTTCCTGCTCCTCTTAGCATGATAAAGAAGATTCAAAGAGAGTGAGATGCCAGCTCCTTTCATTCAGTCAGTAGCTTCAATCATTTCTGGACGTTTTTCAATGGCAAAAATCAATGAATATTGTAAATGCACAAACAGTAATTTCTCCGCATTGCAAGGTGCAATTCTGAAATTTTTTGCTTTTTCCTGCTCCTCTTAGCATGATAAAGAAAATTCAGAGTGAGATGCCAGCTCCTTTCATTCAGTCAGTAGCTTCAATCATTTCTGGACGTTTTTCAATGGCAAAAATCAATGAATATTGTAAATGCACAAACAGTAATTTCTCCGCATTGCAAGGTGCAATTCTGAAATTTTTTGCTTTTTCCTGCTCCTCTTAGCATGATAAAGAAGATTCAAAGAGAGTGAGATGCCAGCTCCTTTCATTCAGTCAGTAGCTTCAAACATTTCTGGTATATGAATAACATGATGTTTTTCAATGGCAAAAATCAATGAATATTGTAAATGCACAAACAGTAATTTCTCCGCATTGCAAGGTGCAATTCTGAAATTTTTTGCTTTTTCCTGCTCCTCTTAGCATGATAAAGAAGATTCAAAGAGAGTGAGATGCCAGCTCCTTTCGTTCAGTCAGTAGCTTCAATCATTTCTGGACGTTTTTCAAAGGCAAAAATCATTGAATATTGTAAATGCACAAAGAGTAATTTCTCCGCATTGCAAGGTGCAATTCTGAAATTTTTTACTTTTTCCTGCTCCTCTTAGCATGATAAAGAAGATTCAAAGAGAGTGAGATGCCAGCTCCTTTCATTCAGTCAGTAGCTTCAATCATTTCTGGAATATGAATAACATGATGTTTTTCAATGGCAAAAATCAATGAATATTGTAAATGCACAAACAGTAATTTCTCCGCATTGCAAGGTGCAATTCTGAAGTTTTTTGCTTTTTCCTGCTCCTCTTAGCATGATAAAGAAGATTCAAAGAGAGTGAGATGCCAGCTCCTTTCATTCAGTCAGTAGCTTCAATCATTTCTGGACGTTTTTCAATGGCAAAAATCATTGAATATTGTAAATGCACAAACAGTAATTTCTCCGCATTGCAAGGTGCAATACTGAAATTTTTTACTTTTTCCTGCTCCTCTTAGCATGATAAAGAAGATTCAAAGAGAGTGAGATGCCAGCTCCTTTCATTCAGTCAGTAGCTTCAATCATTTCTGGTATATGAATAACATGATGTTTTTCAATGGCAAAAATCAATGAATATTGTAAATGCACAAACAGTAATTTCTCCGCATTGCAAGGTGCAATTCTGAAATTTTTTGCTTTTTCCTGCTCCTCTTAGCATAATAAAGAAGATTCAAAGAAAGTGAGATGCCAGCTCCTTTCATTCAGTCAGTAGCTTCAATCATTTCTGGACGTTTTTCAATGGCAAACATCAATGAATATTGTAAATGCACAAACAGTAATTTCTTCGCATTGCAAGGTGCAATTCTGAAATTTTTTGCTTTTTCCTGCTTCTCTTAGCATGATAAACAAGATTCAAAGAGAGTGAGATGCCAGCTCCTTTCATTCAGTCAGTAGCTTCAATCATTTCTGGACGTTTTTCAATGGCAAAAATCAATGAATATTGTAAATGCACAAACAGTAATTTCTCCGCATTGCAAGGTGCAATTCTGAAATTTTTTACTTTTTCCTCCTCCTCTTAGCATGATAAAGAAGATTCAAAGAGAGTGAGATGCCAGCTCCTTTCATTCAGTCAGTAGCTTCAAACATTCCTGGTATATGAATAACATAATGTTTTTCAATGGCAAAAATCAATGAATATTGTAAATGCACAAACAGTAATTTCTCCGCATTGCAAGGTGCAATTCTGAAATTTTTTGCTTTTTCCTGCTCCTCTTAGCATGATAAAGAAGATTCAAAGAGAGTGAGATGCCAGCTCCTTTCATTCAGTCAGTAGCTTCAATCATTTCTGGACGTTTTTCAATTGCAAAAATCAATGAATATTGTAAATGCACAAACAGTAATTTCTCCGCATTGCAAGGTGCAATTCTGAAATTTTTTGCTTTTTCCTGCTCCTCTTAGCATGATAAAGAAGATTCAAAGAGAGTGAGATGCCAGCTCCTTTCATTCAGTCAGTAGCTTCAAACATTTCTGGTATATGAATAACATGATGTTTTTCAATGGCAAAAATCAATGAATATTGTAAATGCACAAACAGTAATTTCTCCGCATTGCAAGGTGCAATTCTGAAATTTTTTGCTTTTTCCTGCTCCTCTTAGCATGATAAAGAAGATTCAAAGAGAGTGAGATGCCAGCTCCTTTCATTCAGTCAGTAGCATCAATCATTTCTGGTATATGAATAACATGATGTTTTTCAATGGCAAAAATCAATGAATATTGTAAATGCACAAACAGTAATTTCTCCGCATTGCAAGGTGCAATTCTGAAATTTTTTGCTTTTTCCTGCTCCTCTTAGCATGATAAAGAAGATTCAAAGAGAGTGAGATGCCAGCTCCTTTCGTTCAGTCAGTAGCTTCAATCATTTCTGGACGTTTTTCAAAGGCAAAAATCATTGAATATTGTAAATGCACAAACAGTAATTTCTCCGCATTGCAAGGTGCAATTCTGAAATTTTTTACTTTTTCCTGCTCCTCTTAGCATGATAAAGAAGATTCAAAGAGAGTGAGATGCCAGCTCCTTTCATTCAGTCAGTAGCTTCAATCATTTCTGGTATATGAATAACATGATGTTTTTCAATGGCAAAAATCAATGAATATTGTAAATGCACAAACAGTAATTTCTCCGCATTGCAAGGTGCAATTCTGAAATTTTTTGCTTTTTCCTGCTCCTCTTAGCATGATAAAGAAGATTCAAAGAGAGTGAGATGCCAGCTCCTTTCATTCAGTCAGTAGCTTCAATCATTTCTGGACGTTTTTCAATGGCAAAAATCATTGAATATTGTAAATGCACAAACAGTAATTTCTCCGCATTGCAAGGTGCAATTCTGAAATTTTTTACTTTTTCCTGCTCCTCTTAGCATGATAAAGAAGATTCAAAGAGAGTGAGATGCCAGCTCCTTTCATTCAGTCAGTAGCTTCAATCATTTCTGGTATATGAATAACATGATGTTTTTCAATGGCAAAAATCAATGAATATTGTAAATGCACAAACAGTAATTTCTCCGCATTGCAAGGTGCAATTCTGAAATTTTTTGCTTTTTCCTGCTCCTCTTAGCATGATAAAGAAGATTCAAAGAGAGTGAGATGCCAGCTCCTTTCATTCAGTCAGTAGCTTCAAACATTCCTGGTATATGAATAACATGATGTTTTTCAATGGCAAAAATCAATGAATATTGTAAATGCACAAACAGTAATTTCTCCGCATTGCAAGGTGCAATTCTGAAATTTTTTGCTTTTTCCTGCTCCTCTTAGCATGATAAAGAAGATTCAAAGAGAGTGAGATGCCAGCTCCTTTCATTCAGTCAGTAGCATCAATCATTTCTGGTATATGAATAACATGATGTTTTTCAATGGCAAAAATCAATGAATATTGTAAATGCACAAACAGTAATTTCTCCGCATTGCAAGGTGCAATTCTGAAATTTTTTGCTTTTTCCTGCTCCTCTTAGCATGATAAAGAAGATTCAAAGAGAGTGAGATGCCAGCTCCTTTCGTTCAGTCAGTAGCTTCAATCATTTCTGGACGTTTTTCAAAGGCAAAAATCATTGAATATTGTAAATGCACAAACAGTAATTTCTCCGCATTGCAAGGTGCAATTCTGAAATTTTTTACTTTTTCCTGCTCCTCTTAGCATGATAAAGAAGATTCAAAGAGAGTGAGATGCCAGCTCCTTTCATTCAGTCAGTAGATTCAATCATTTCTGGTATATGAATAACATGATGTTTTTCAATGGCAAAAATCAATGAATATTGTAAATGCACAAACAGTAATTTCTCCGCATTGCAAGGTGCAATTCTGAAATTTTTTGCTTTTTCCTGCTCCTCTTAGCATGATAAAGAAGATTCAAAGAGAGTGAGATGCCAGCTCCTTTCATTCAGTCAGTAGCTTCAATCATTTCTGGACATTTTTCAATGGCAAAAATCATTGAATATTGTAAATGCACAAACAGTAATTTCTCCGCATTGCAAGGTGCAATTCTGAAATTTTTTACTTTTTCCTGCTCCTCTTAGCATGATAAAGAAGATTCAAAGAGAGTGAGATGCCAGCTCCTTTCATTCAGTCAGTAGCTTCAATCATTTCTGGTATATGAATAACATGATGTTTTTCAATGGCAAAAATCAATGAATATTGTAAATGCACAAACAGTAATTTCTCCGCATTGCAAGGTGCAATTCTGAAATTTTTTGCTTTTTCCTGCTCCTCTTAGCATGATAAAGAAGATTCAAAGAGAGTGAGATGCCAGCTCCTTTCATTCAGTCAGTAGCTTCAATCATTTCTGGACGTTTTTCAATGGCAAAAATCAATGAATATTGTAAATGCACAAACAGTAATTTCTCCGCATTGCAAGGTGCAATTCTGAAATTTTTTGCTTTTTCCTGCTCCTCTTAGCATGATAAACAAGATTAAAAGAGAGTGAGATGCCAGCTCCTTTCATTCAGTCAGTAGCTTCAATCATTTCTGGACGTTTTTCAATGGCAAAAATCAATGAATATTGTAAATGCACAAACAGTAATTTCTCCGCATTGCAAGGTGCAATTCTGAAATTTTTTGCTTTTTCCTGCTCCTCTTAGCATGATAAAGAAGATTCAAAGAGAGTGAGATGCCAGCTCCTTTCATTCAGTCAGTAGCTTCAAACATTCCTGGTATATGAATAACATGATGTTTTTCAATGGCAAAAATCAATGAATATTGTAAATGCACAAACAGTAATTTCTCCGCATTGCAAGGTGCAATTCTGAAATTTTTTGCTTTTTCCTGCTCCTCTTAGCATGATAAAGAAGATTCAAAGAGAGTGAGATGCCAGCTCCTTTCATTCAGTCAGTAGCTTCAATCATTTCTGGACGTTTTTCAATTGCAAAAATCAATGAATATTGTAAATGCACAAACAGTAATTTCTCCGCATTGCAAGGTGCAACTCTGAAATTTTTTGCTTTTTCCTGCTCCTCTTAGCATGATAAAGAAGATTCAAAGAGAGTGAGATGCCAGCTCCTTTCATTCAGTCAGTAGCTTCAATCATTTCTGGACGTTTTTCAATGGCAAACATCAATGAATATTGTAAATGCACAAACAGTAATTTCTTCGCATTGCAAGGTGCAATTCTGAAATTTTTTGCTTTTTCCTGCTTCTCTTAGCATGATAAACAAGATTCAAAGAGAGTGAGATGCCAGCTCCTTTCATTCAGTCAGTAGCTTCAATCATTTCTGGACGTTTTTCAATTGCAAAAATCAATGAATATTGTAAATGCACAAACAGTAATTTCTCCGCATTGCAAGGTGCAATTCTGAAATTTTTTACTTTTTCCTGCTCCTCTTAGCATGATAAAGAAGATTCAAAGAGAGTGAGATGCCAGCTCCTTTCATTCAGTCAGTAGCTTCAAACATTCCTGGTATATGAATAACATAATGGTTTTCAATGGCAAAAATCAATGAATATTGTAAATGCACAAACAGTAATTTCTCCGCATTGCAAGGTGCAATTCTGAAATTTTTTGCTTTTTCCTGCTCCTCTTAGCATGATAAAGAAGATTCAAAGAGAGTGAGATGCCAGCTCCTTTCATTCAGTCAGTAGCTTCAATCATTTCTGGACGTTTTTCAATTGCAAAAATCAATGAATATTGTAAATGCACAAACAGTAATTTCTCCGTATTGCAAGGTGCAATTCTGAAATTTTTTGCTTTTTCCTGCTCCTCTTAGCATGATAAAGAAGATTCAAAGAGAGTGAGATGCCAGCTCCTTTCATTCAGTCAGTAGCTTCAAACATTTCCGGTATATGAATAACATGATGTTTTTCAATGGCAAAAATCAATGAATATTGTAAATGCACAAACAGTAATTTCTCCGCATTGCAAGGTGCAATTCTGAAATTTTTTGCTTTTTCCTGCTCCTCTTAGCATGATAAAGAAGATTCAAAGAGAGTGAGATGCCAGCTCCTTTCATTCAGTCAGTAGCATCAATCATTTCTGGTATATGAATAACATGATGTTTTTCAATGGCAAAAATCAATGAATATTGTAAATGCACAAACAGTAATTTCTCCGCATTGCAAGGTGCAATTCTGAAATTTTTTGCTTTTTCCTGCTCCTCTTAGCATGATAAAGAAGATTCAAAGAGAGTGAGATGCCAGCTCCTTTCGTTCAGTCAGTAGCTTCAATCATTTCTGGACGTTTTTCAAAGGCAAAAATCATTGAATATTGTAAATGCACAAACAGTAATTTCTCCGCATTGCAAGGTGCAATTCTGAAATTTTTTACTTTTTCCTGCTCCTCTTAGCATGATAAAGAAGATTCAAAGAGAGTGAGATGCCAGCTCCTTTCATTCAGTCAGTAGCTTCAATCATTTCTGGTATATGAATAACATGATGTTTTTCAATGGCAAAAATCAATGAATATTGTAAATGCACAAACAGTAATTTCTCCGCATTGCAAGGTGCAATTCTGAAATTTTTTGCTTTTTCCTGCTCCTCTTAGCATGATAAAGAAGATTCAAAGAGAGTGAGATGCCAGCTCCTTTCATTCAGTCAGTAGCTTCAATCATTTCTGGACGTTTTTCAATGGCAAAAATCATTGAATATTGTAAATGCACAAACAGTAATTTCTCCGCATTGCAAGGTGCAATTCTGAAATTTTTTACTTTTTCCTGCTCCTCTTAGCATGATAAAGAAGATTCAAAGAGAGTGAGATGCCAGCTCCTTTCATTCAGTCAGTAGCTTCAAACATTCCTGGTATATGAATAACATAATGTTTTTCAATGGCAAAAATCAATGAATATTGTAAATGCACAAACAGTAATTTCTCCGCATTGCAAGGTGCAATTCTGAAATTTTTTGCTTTTTCCTGCTCCTCTTAGCATGATAAAGAAGATTCAAAGAGAGTGAGATGCCAGCTCCTTTCATTCAGTCAGTAGCTTCAATCATTTCTGGACGTTTTTCAATTGCAAAAATCAATGAATATTGTAAATGCACAAACAGTAATTTCTCCGCATTGCAAGGTGCAATTCTGAAATTTTTTGCTTTTTCCTGCTCCTCTTAGCATGATAAAGAAGATTCAAAGAGAGTGAGATGCCAGCTCCTTTCAGTCAGTCAGTAGCTTCAAACATTTCTGGTATATGAATAACATGATGTTTTTCAATGGCAAAAATCAATGAATATTGTAAATGCACAAACAGTAATTTCTCCGCATTGCAAGGTGCAATTCTGAAATTTTTTGCTTTTTCCTGCTCCTCTTAGCATGATAAAGAAGATTCAAAGAGAGTGAGATGCCAGCTCCTTTCATTCAGTCAGTAGCATCAATCATTTCTGGTATATGAATAACATGATGTTTTTCAATGGCAAAAATCAATGAATATTGTAAATGCACAAACAGTAATTTCTCCGCATTGCAAGGTGCAATTCTGAAATTTTTTGCTTTTTCCTGCTCCTCTTAGCATGATAAAGAAGATTCAAAGAGAGTGAGATGCCAGCTCCTTTCGTTCAGTCAGTAGCTTCAATCATTTCTGGACGTTTTTCAAAGGCAAAAATCATTGAATATTGTAAATGCACAAACAGTAATTTCTCCGCATTGCAAGGTGCAATTCTGAAATTTTTTACTTTTTCCTGCTCCTCTTAGCATGATAAAGAAGATTCAAAGAGAGTGAGATGCCAGCTCCTTTCATTCAGTCAGTAGCTTCAATCATTTCTGGTATATGAATAACATGATGTTTTTCAATGGCAAAAATCAATGAATATTGTAAATGCACAAACAGTAATTTCTCCGCATTGCAAGGTGCAATTCTGAAATTTTTTGCTTTTTCCTGCTCCTATTAGCATGATAAAGAAGATTCAAAGAGAGTGAGATGCCAGCTCCTTTCATTCAGTCAGTAGCTTCAATCATTTCTGGACATTTTTCAATGGCAAAAATCATTGAATATTGTAAATGCACAAACAGTAATTTCTCCGCATTGCAAGGTGCAATTCTGAAATTTTTTACTTTTTCCTGCTCCTCTTAGCATGATAAAGAAGATTCAAAGAGAGTGAGATGCCAGCTCCTTTCATTCAGTCAGTAGCTTCAATCATTTCTGGTATATGAATAACATGATGTTTTTCAATGGCAAAAATCAATGAATATTGTAAATGCACAAACAGTAATTTCTCCGCATTGCAAGGTGCAATTCTGAAATTTTTTGCTTTTTCCTGCTCCTCTTAGCATGATAAAGAAGATTCAAAGAGAGTGAGATGCCAGCTCCTTTCATTCAGTCAGTAGCTTCAATCATTTCTGGACGTTTTTCAATGGCAAAAATCAATGAATATTGTAAATGCACAAACAGTAATTTCTCCGCATTGCAAGGTGCAATTCTGAAATTTTTTGCTTTTTCCTGCTCCTCTTAGCATGATAAACAAGATTAAAAGAGAGTGAGATGCCAGCTCCTTTCATTCAGTCAGTAGCTTCAATCATTTCTGGACGTTTTTCAATGGCAAAAATCAATGAATATTGTAAATGCACAAACAGTAATTTCTCCGCATTGCAAGGTGCAATTCTGAAATTTTTTGCTTTTTCCTGCTCCTCTTAGCATGATAAAGAAGATTCAAAGAGAGTGAGATGCCAGCTCCTTTCATTCAGTCAGTAGCTTCAAACATTCCTGGTATATGAATAACATGATGTTTTTCAATGGCATAAATCAATGAATATTGTAAATGCACAAACAGTAATTTCTCCGCATTGCAAGGTGCAATTCTGAAATTTTTTGCTTTTTCCTGCTCCTCTTAGCATGATAAAGAAGATTCAAAGAGAGTGAGATGCCAGCTCCTTTCATTCAGTCAGTAGCTTCAATCATTTCTGGACGTTTTTCAATGGCAAAAATCATTGAATATTGTAAATGCACAAACAGTAATTTCTCCGCATTGCAAGGTGCAATTCTGAAATTTTTTACTTTTTCCTGCTCCTCTTAGCATGATAAAGAAGATTCAAAGAGAGTGAGATGCCAGCTCCTTTCATTCAGTCAGTAGCTTCAATCATTTCTGGTATATGAATAACATGATGTTTTTCAATGGCAAAAATCAATGAATATTGTAAATGCACAAACAGTAATTTCTCCGCATTGCAAGGTGCAATTCTGAAATTTTTTGCTTTTTCCTGCTCCTCTTAGCATGATAAAGAAGATTCAAAGAGAGTGAGATGCCAGCTCCTTTCATTCAGTCAGTAGCTTCAATCATTTCTGGACGTTTTTCAATGGCAAAAATCAATGAATATTGTAAATGCACAAACAGTAATTTCTCCGCATTGCAAGGTGCAATTCTGAAATTTTTTGCTTTTTCCTGCTCCTCTTAGCATGATAAACAAGATTAAAAGAGAGTGAGATGCCAGCTCCTTTCATTCAGTCAGTAGCTTCAATCATTTCTGGACGTTTTTCAATGGCAAAAATCAATGAATATTGTAAATGCACAAACAGTAATTTCTCCGCATTGCAAGGTGCAATTCTGAAATTTTTTGCTTTTTCCTGCTCCTCTTAGCATGATAAAGAAGATTCAAAGAGAGTGAGATGCCAGCTCCTTTCATTCAGTCAGTAGCTTCAAACATTCCTGGTATATGAATAACATGATGTTTTTCAATGGCAAAAATCAATGAATATTGTAAATGCACAAACAGTAATTTCTCCGCATTGCAAGGTGCAATTCTGAAATTTTTTGCTTTTTCCTGCTCCTCTTAGCATGATAAAGAAGATTCAAAGAGAGTGAGATGCCAGCTCCTTTCATTCAGTCAGTAGCTTCAATCATTTCTGGACGTTTTTCAATTGCAAAAATCAATGAATATTGTAAATGCACAAACAGTAATTTCTCCGCATTGCAAGGTGCAACTCTGAAATTTTTTGCTTTTTCCTGCTCCTCTTAGCATGATAAAGAAGATTCAAAGAGAGTGAGATGCCAGCTCCTTTCATTCAGTCAGTAGCTTCAATCATTTCTGGTATATGAATAACGTGATGTTTTTCAATGGCAAAAATCAATGAATATTGTAAATGCACAAACAGTAATTTCTCCGCATTGCAAGGTGCAATTCTGAAATTTTTTGCTTTTTCCTGCTCCTCTTAGCATGATAAAGAAGATTCAAAGAGAGTGAGATGCCAGCTCCTTTCATTCAGTCAGTAGCTTCAAACATTTCTGGTATATGAATAACATGATGTTTTTCAATGGCAAAAATCAATGAATATTGTAAATGCACAAACAGTAATTTCTCCGCATTGCAAGGTGCAATTCTGAAATTTTTTGCTTTTTCCTGCTCCTCTTAGCATGATAAAGAAGATTCAAGGAGAGTGAGATGCCAGCTCCTTTCATTCAGTCAGTAGCATCAATCATTTCTGGTATATGAATAACATGATGTTTTTCAATGGCAAAAATCAATGAATATTGTAAATGCACAAACAGTAATTTCTCCGCATTGCAAGGTGCAATTCTGAAATTTTTTGCTTTTTCCTGCTCCTATTAGCATGATAAAGAAGATTCAAAGAGAGTGAGATGCCAGCTCCTTTCATTCAGTCAGTAGCTTCAATCATTTCTGGACGTTTTTCAATGGCAAAAATCATTGAATATTGTAAATGCACAAACAGTAATTTCTCCGCATTGCAAGGTGCAATTCTGAAATTTTTTACTTTTTCCTGCTCCTCTTAGCATGATAAAGAAGATTCAAAGAGAGTGAGATGCCAGCTCCTTTCATTCAGTCAGTAGCTTCAATCATTTCTGGTATATGAATAACATGATGTTTTTCAATGGCAAAAATCAATGAATATTGTAAATGCACAAACAGTAATTTCTCCGCATTGCAAGGTGCAATTCTGAAATTTTTTGCTTTTTCCTGCTCCTCTTAGCATGATAAAGAAGATTCAAAGAGAGTGAGATGCCAGCTCCTTTCATTCAGTCAGTAGCTTCAATCATTTCTGGACGTTTTTCAATGGCAAAAATCAATGAATATTGTAAATGCACAAACAGTAATTTCTCCGCATTGCAAGGTGCAATTCTGAAATTTTTTGCTTTTTCCTGCTCCTCTTAGCATGATAAACAAGATTAAAAGAGAGTGAGATGCCAGCTCCTTTCATTCAGTCAGTAGCTTCAATCATTTCTGGACGTTTTTCAATGGCAAAAATCAATGAATATTGTAAATGCACAAACAGTAATTTCTCCGCATTGCAAGGTGCAATTCTGAAATTTTTTGCTTTTTCCTGCTCCTCTTAGCATGATAAAGAAGATTCAAAGAGAGTGAGATGCCAGCTCCTTTCATTCAGTCAGTAGCTTCAAACATTCCTGGTATATGAATAACATGATGTTTTTCAATGGCATAAATCAATGAATATTGTAAATGCACAAACAGTAATTTCTCCGCATTGCAAGGTGCAATTCTGAAATTTTTTGCTTTTTCCTGCTCCTCTTAGCATGATAAAGAAGATTCAAAGAGAGTGAGATGCCAGCTCCTTTCATTCAGTCAGTAGCTTCAATCATTTCTGGACGTTTTTCAATGGCAAAAATCATTGAATATTGTAAATGCACAAACAGTAATTTCTCCGCATTGCAAGGTGCAATTCTGAAATTTTTTACTTTTTCCTGCTCCTCTTAGCATGATAAAGAAGATTCAAAGAGAGTGAGATGCCAGCTCCTTTCATTCAGTCAGTAGCTTCAATCATTTCTGGTATATGAATAACATGATGTTTTTCAATGGCAAAAATCAATGAATATTGTAAATGCACAAACAGTAATTTCTCCGCATTGCAAGGTGCAATTCTGAAATTTTTTGCTTTTTCCTGCTCCTCTTAGCATGATAAAGAAGATTCAAAGAGAGTGAGATGCCAGCTCCTTTCATTCAGTCAGTAGCTTCAATCATTTCTGGACGTTTTTCAATGGCAAAAATCAATGAATATTGTAAATGCACAAACAGTAATTTCTCCGCATTGCAAGGTGCAATTCTGAAATTTTTTGATTTTTCCTGCTCCTCTTAGCATGATAAACAAGATTAAAAGAGAGTGAGATGCCAGCTCCTTTCATTCAGTCAGTAGCTTCAATCATTTCTGGACGTTTTTCAATGGCAAAAATCAATGAATATTGTAAATGCACAAACAGTAATTTCTCCGCATTGCAAGGTGCAATTCTGAAATTTTTTGCTTTTTCCTGCTCCTCTTAGCATGATAAAGAAGATTCAAAGAGAGTGAGATGCCAGCTCCTTTCATTCAGTCAGTAGCTTCAAACATTCCTGGTATATGAATAACATGATGTTTTTCAATGGCAAAAATCAATGAATATTGTAAATGCACAAACAGTAATTTCTCCGCATTGCAAGGTGCAATTCTGAAATTTTTTGCTTTTTCCTGCTCCTCTTAGCATGATAAAGAAGATTCAAAGAGAGTGAGATGCCAGCTCCTTTCATTCAGTCAGTAGCTTCAATCATTTCTGGACGTTTTTCAATTGCAAAAATCAATGAATATTGTAAATGCACAAACAGTAATTTCTCCGCATTGCAAGGTGCAACTCTGAAATTTTTTGCTTTTTCCTGCTCCTCTTAGCATGATAAAGAAGATTCAAAGAGAGTGAGATGCCAGCTCCTTTCATTCAGTCAGTAGCTTCAATCATTTCTGGTATATGAATAACGTGATGTTTTTCAATGGCAAAAATCAATGAATATTGTAAATGCACAAACAGTAATTTCTCCGCATTGCAAGGTGCAATTCTGAAATTTTTTGCTTTTTCCTGCTCCTCTTAGCATGATAAAGAAGATTCAAAGAGAGTGAGATGCCAGCTCCTTTCATTCAGTCAGTAGCTTCAAACATTTCTGGTATATGAATAACATGATGTTTTTCAATGGCAAAAATCAATGAATATTGTAAATGCACAAACAGTAATTTCTCCGCATTGCAAGGTGCAATTCTGAAATTTTTTGCTTTTTCCTGCTCCTCTTAGCATGATTAAGAAGATTCAAGGAGAGTGAGATGCCAGCTCCTTTCATTCAGTCAGTAGCTTCAAACATTTCTGGTATATGAATAAAATGATGTTTTTCAATGGCAAAAATCAATGAATATTGTAAATGCACAAACAGTAATTTCTCCGCATTGCAAGGTGCAATTCTGAAATTTTTTGCTTTATCCTGCTCCTCTTAGCATGATAAAGAAGATTCAAAGAGAGTGAGATGCCAGCTCCTTTCATTCAGTCAGTAGCTTCAATCATTTCTGGACGTTTTTCAATGGCAAAAATCATTGAATATTGTAAATGCACAAACAGTAATTTCTCCGCATTGCAAGGTGCAATTCTGAAATTTTTTACTTTTTCCTGCTCCTCTTAGCATGATAAAGAAGATTCAAAGAGAGTGAGATGCCAGCTCCTTTCATTCAGTCAGTAGCTTCAATCATTTCTGGTATATGAATAACATGATGTTTTTCAATGGCAAAAATCAATGAATATTGTAAATGCACAAACAGTAATTTCTCCGCATTGCAAGGTGCAATTCTGAAATTTTTTGCTTTTTCCTGCTCCTCTTAGCATGATAAAGAAGATTCAAAGAGAGTGAGATGCCAGCTCCTTTCATTCAGTCAGTAGCTTCAATCATTTCTGGACGTTTTTCAATGGCAAAAATCAATGAATATTGTAAATGCACAAACAGTAATTTCTCCGCATTGCAAGGTGCAATTCTGAAATTTTTTGCTTTTTCCTGCTCCTCTTAGCATGATAAACAAGATTAAAAGAGAGTGAGATGCCAGCTCCTTTCATTCAGTCAGTAGCTTCAATCATTTCTGGACGTTTTTCAATGGCAAAAATCAATGAATATTGTAAATGCACAAACAGTAATTTCTCCGCATTGCAAGGTGCAATTCTGAAATTTTTTGCTTTTTCCTGCTCCTCTTAGCATGATAAAGAAGATTCAAAGAGAGTGAGATGCCAGCTCCTTTCATTCAGTCAGTAGCTTCAAACATTCCTGGTATATGAATAACATGATGTTTTTCAATGGCAAAAATCAATGAATATTGTAAATGCACAAACAGTAATTTCTCCGCATTGCAAGGTGCAATTCTGAAATTTTTTGCTTTTTCCTGCTCCTCTTAGCATGATAAAGAAGATTCAAAGAGAGTGAGATGCCAGCTCCTTTCATTCAGTCAGTAGCTTCAATCATTTCTGGACGTTTTTCAATGGCAAAAATCATTGAATATTGTAAATGCACAAACAGTAATTTCTCCGCATTGCAAGGTGCAATTCTGAAATTTTTTACTTTTTCCTGCTCCTCTTAGCATGATAAACAAGATTAAAAGAGAGTGAGATGCCAGCTCCTTTCATTCAGTCAGTAGCTTCAATCATTTCTGGACGTTTTTCAATGGCAAAAATCAATGAATATTGTAAATGCACAAACAGTAATTTCTCCGCATTGCAAGGTGCAATTCTGAAATTTTTTGCTTTTTCCTGCTCCTCTTAGCATGATAAAGAAGATTCAAAGAGAGTGAGATGCCAGCTCCTTTCATTCAGTCAGTAGCTTCAAACATTCCTGGTATATGAATAACATGATGTTTTTCAATGGCAAAAATCAATGAATATTGTAAATGCACAAACAGTAATTTCTCCGCATTGCAAGGTGCAATTCTGAAATTTTTTGCTTTTTCCTGCTCCTCTTAGCATGATAAAGAAGATTCAAAGAGAGTGAGATGCCAGCTCCTTTCATTCAGTCAGTAGCTTCAATCATTTCTGGACGTTTTTCAATTGCAAAAATCAATGAATATTGTAAATGCACAAACAGTAATTTCTCCGCATTGCAAGGTGCAACTCTGAAATTTTTTGCTTTTTCCTGCTCCTCTTAGCATGATAAAGAAGATTCAAAGAGAGTGAGATGCCAGCTCCTTTCATTCAGTCAGTAGCTTCAATCATTTCTGGTATATGAATAACGTGATGTTTTTCAATGGCAAAAATCAATGAATATTGTAAATGCACAAACAGTAATTTCTCCGCATTGCAAGGTGCAATTCTGAAATTTTTTGCTTTTTCCTGCTCCTCTTAGCATGATAAAGAAGATTCAAAGAGAGTGAGATGCCAGCTCCTTTCATTCAGTCAGTAGCTTCAAACATTTCTGGTATATGAATAACATGATGTTTTTCAATGGCAAAAATCAATGAATATTGTAAATGCACAAACAGTAATTTCTCCGCATTGCAAGGTGCAATTCTGAAATTTTTTGCTTTTTCCTGCTCCTCTTAGCATGATAAAGAAGATTCAAGGAGAGTGAGATGCCAGCTCCTTTCATTCAGTCAGTAGCTTCAAACATTTCTGGTATATGAATAAAATGATGTTTTTCAATGGCAAAAATCAATGAATATTGTAAATGCACAAACAGTAATTTCTCCGCATTGCAAGGTGCAATTCTGAAATTTTTTGCTTTATCCTGCTCCTCTTAGCATGATAAAGAAGATTCAAAGAGAGTGAGATGCCAGCTCCTTTCATTCAGTCAGTAGCTTCAATCATTTCTGGACGTTTTTCAATGGCAAAAATCATTGAATATTGTAAATGCACAAACAGTAATTTCTCCGCATTGCAAGGTGCAATTCTGAAATTTTTTACTTTTTCCTGCTCCTCTTAGCATGATAAAGAAGATTCAAAGAGAGTGAGATGCCAGCTGCTTTCATTCAGTCAGTAGCTTCAATCATTTCTGGTATATGAATAACATGATGTTTTTCAATGGCAAAAATCAATGAATATTGTAAATGCACAAACAGTAATTTCTCCGCATTGCAAGGTGCAATTCTGAGATTTTTTGCTTTTTCCTGCTCCTCTTAGCATGATAAAGAAGATTCAAAGAGAGTGAGATGCCAGCTCCTTTCATTCAGTCAGTAGCTTCAATCATTTCTGGACGTTTTTCAATGGCAAAAATCAATGAATATTCTAAATGCACAAACAGTAATTTCTCCGCATTGCAAGTTGCAATTCTGAAATTTTTTGCTTTTTCCTGCTCCTCTTAGCATGATAAACAAGATTCAAAGAGAGTGAGATGCCAGCTCCTTTCATTCAGTCAGTAGCTTCAATCATTTCTGGACGTTTTTCAATGGCAAAAATCAATGAATATTGTAAATGCACAAACAGTAATTTCTCCGCATTGCAAGGTGCAATTCTGAAATTTTTTGCTTTTTCCTGCTCCTCTTAGCATGATAAAGAAGATTCAAAGAGAGTGAGAAGCCAGCTCCTTTCATTCAGTCAGTAGCTTCAATCATTTCTGGACGTTTTTCAATTGCAAAAATCAATGAATATTGTAAATGCACAAACAGTAATTTCTCCGCATTGCAAGGTGCAATTCTGAAATTTTTTGCTTTTTCCTGCTCCTCTTAGCATGATAAAGAAGATTCAAAGAGAGTGAGATGCCAGCTCCTTTCATTCAGTCAGTAGCTTCAATCATTTCTGGTATATGAATAACATGATGTTTTTCAATGGCAAAAATCAATGAATATTGTAAATGCACAAACAGTAATTTCTCCGCATTGCAAGGTGCAATTCTGAAATTTTTTGCTTTTTCCTGCTCCTCTTAGCATGATAAAGAAGATTCAAAGAGAGTGAGATGCCAGCTCCTTTCATTCAGTCAGTAGCTTCAATCATTTCTGGACGTTTTTCAATGGCAAAAATCAATGAATATTGTAAATGCACAAACAGTAATTTCTCCGCATTGCAAGGTGCAATTCTGAAATTTTTTGCTTTTTCCTGCTCCTCTTAGCATGATAAAGAAGATTCAAAGAGAGTGAGATGCCAGCTCCTTTCATTCAGTCAGTAGCTTCAATCATTTCTGGACGTTTTTCAATGGCAAAAATCAATGAATATTGTAAATGCACAAACAGTAATTTCTCCGCATTGCAAGGTGCAATTCTGAAATTTTTTGCTTTTTCCTGCTCCTCTTAGCATGATAAAAAAGATTCAAAGAGAGTGAGATGCCAGCTCCTTTCATTCAGTCAGTAGCTTCAAACATTTCTGGTATATGAATAACATGATGTTTTTCAATGGCAAAAATCAATGAATATTGTAAATGCACAAACAGCAATTTCTCCGCATTGCAAGGTACAATTCTGAAATTTTTTGCTTTTTCCTGCTCCTCTTAGCATGATAAAGAAGATTCAAAGAGAGTGAGACGCCAGCTCCTTTCGTTCAGTCAGTAGCTTCAATCATTTCTGGACGTTTTTCAATGGCAAAAATCATTGAATATTGTAAATGCACAAACAGTAATTTCTCCGCATTGCAAGGTGCAATTCTGAAATTTTTTACTTTTTCCTGCTCCTCTTAGCATGATAAAGAAGATTCAAAGAGAGTGAGATGCCAGCTCCTTTCATTCAGTCAGTAGCTTCATTCATTTCTGGTATATGAATAACATGATGTTTTTCAATGGCAAAAATCAATGAATATTGTAAATGCACAAACAGTAATTTCTCCGCATTGCAAGGTGCAATTCTGAAATTTTTTGCTTTTTCCTGCTCCTCTTAGCATGATAAAGAAGATTCAAAGAGAGTGAGATGCCAGCTCCTTTCATTCAGTCAGTAGCTTCAATCATTTCTGGACGTTTTTCAATGGCAAAAATCAACGAATATTGTAAATGCACAAACAGTAATTTCTCCGCATTGCAAGGTGCAATTCTGAAATTTTTTGCTTTTTCCTGCTCCTCTTAGCATGATAAAGAAGATTCAAAGAGAGTGAGATGCCAGCTCCTTACATTCAGTCAGTAGCTTCAATCATTTCTGGTAAATGAATAACATGATGTTTTTCAATGGCAAAAATCAATGAATTTTGTAAATGCACAAACAGTAATTTCTCCGCATTGCAAGGCGCAATTCTGAAATTTTTTGCTTTTTCCTGCTCCTCTTAGCATGATAAAGAAGATTCAAAGAGAGTGAGATGCCAGCTCCTTTCAATCAGTCAGTAGCTTCAATCATTTCTGGACGTTTTTCAATGGCAAAAATCAATGAATATTGTAAATGCACAAACAGTAATTTCTCCGCATTGCAAGGTGCAATTCTGAAATTTTATGCTTTTTCCTGCTCCTCTTAGCATGATAAAGAAGATTCAAAGAGAGTGAGATGCCAGCTCCTTTCATTCAGTCAGTAGCTTCAATCATTTCTGGACGTTTTTCAATGGCAAAAATCAATGAATATTGTAAATGCACAAACAGTAATTTTTCCGCATTGCAAGGTGCAATTCTGAAATTTTTTGCTTATTCCTGCTCCTCTTAGCATGATAAAGAAGATTCAAAGAGAGTGAGGTGCCAGCTCCTTTCATTCAGTCAGTAGCTTCAAACATTTCTGGTATATGAATAACGTTTTTCAATGGCAAAAATCAATGAATATTGTAAATGCACAAACAGTTATTTCTCCGCATTGCAAGGTGCAATTCTGAAATTTTTTGCTTTTTCCTGCTCCTCTTAGCATGATAAAGAAGATTCAAAGAGAGTGAGATGCCAGCTCCTTTCATTCAGTCAGTAGCTTCAATCATTTCTGGACGTTTTTCAATGGCAAAAATCAATGAATATTGTAAATGCACAAACAGTAATTTCTCCGCATTGCAAGGTGCAATTCTGAAATTTTTTGCTTTTTCCTGCTCCTCTTAGCATGATAAAGAAGATTCAAAGAGAGTGAGATGCCAGCTCCTTTCATTCAGTCAGTAGCTTCAATCATTTCTGGACGTTTTTCAATGGCAAAAATCAATGAATATTGTAAATGCACAAACAGTAATTTCTCCGCATTGCAAGGTGCAATTCTGAAATTTTTGCTTTTTCCTGCTCCTCTTAGCATGATAAAGAAGATTCAAAGAGAGTGAGGTGCCAGCTCCTTTCATTCAGTCAGTAGCTTCAAACATTTCTGGTATATGAATAACATGTTTTTCAATGGCAAAAATCAATGAATATTGTAAATGCACAAACAGTAATTTCTCCGCATTGCAAGGAGCAATTCTGAAATTTTTTGCTTTTTCCTGCTCCTCTTAGCATGATAAAGAAGATTCAAAGAGAGTGAGATGCCAGCTCCTTTCATTCAGTCAGTAGCTTCAATCATTTCTGGACGTTTTTCAATGGCAAAAATCAATGAATATTGTAAATGCACAAACTGTAATTTCTCCGCATTGCAAGGTGCAATTCTGAAATTTTTTGCTTTTTCCTGCTCCTCTTAGCATGATAAAGAAGATTCAAAGAGAGTGAGATGCCAGCTCTTTTCATTCAGTCAGTAGCTTCAATCATTTCTGGACGTTTTTCAATGGCAAAAATCAATGAATATTGTAAATGCACAAACAGTAATTTCTCCGCATTGCAAGGTGCAATTCTGAAATTTTTTGCTTTTTCCTGCTCCTCTTAGCATGATAAAGAAGATTCAAAGAGAGTGAGATGCCAGCTCCTTTCATTCAATCAGTAGCTTCAAACATTTCTGGTATATGAATAACATGATGTTTTTCAATGGCAAAAATCAATGAATATTGTAAATGCACAAACAGTAATTTCTCCGCATTGCAAGGTGCAATTCTGAAATTTTTTGCTTTTTCCTGCTCCTCTTAGCATGATAAAGAAGATTCAAAGAGAGTGAGATGCCAGCTCCTTTCATTCAGTCAGTAGCTTCAATCATTTCTGGTATATGAATAACATGATGTTTTTCAATGGCAAAAATCAATGAATATTGTAAATGCACAAACAGTAATTTCTCCGCATTGCAAGGTGCAATTCTGAAATTTTTTGCTTTTTCCTGCTCCTCTTAGCATGATAAAGAAGATTCAAAGAGAGTGAGATGCCAGCTCCTTTCATTCAGTCAGTAGCTTCAATCATTTCTGGACGTTTTTCAATGGCAAAAATCAATGAATATTGTAAATGCACAAACAGTAATTTCTCCGCATTGCAAGGTGCAATTCTGAAATTTTTTGCTTTTTCCTGCTCCTCTTAGCATGATAAAGAAGATTCAAAGAGAGTGAGATGCCAGCTCCTTTCATTCAGTCAGTAGCTTCAATCATTTCTGGACGTTTTTCAATGGCAAAAATCAATGAATATTGTAAATGCACAAACAGTAATTTCTCCGCATTGCAAGGTGCAATTCTGAAATTTTTTGCTTTTTCCTGCTCCTCTTAGCATGATAAAAAAGATTCAAAGAGAGTGAGATGCCAGCTCCTTTCATTCAGTCAGTAGCTTCAAACATTTCTGGTATATGAATAACATGATGTTTTTCAATGGCAAAAATCAATGAATATTGTAAATGCACAAACAGCAATTTCTCCGCATTGCAAGGTACAATTCTGAAATTTTTTGCTTTTTCCTGCTCCTCTTAGCATGATAAAGAAGATTCAAAGAGAGTGAGACGCCAGCTCCTTTCGTTCAGTCAGTAGCTTCAATCATTTCTGGACGTTTTTCAATGGCAAAAATCATTGAATATTGTAAATGCACAAACAGTAATTTCTCCGCATTGCAAGGTGCAATTCTGAAATTTTTTACTTTTTCCTGCTCCTCTTAGCATGATAAAGAAGATTCAGAGAGAGTGAGATGCCAGCTCCTTTCATTCAGTCAGTAGCTTCAATCATTTCTGGACGTTTTTCAATGGCAAAAATCAATGAATATTGTAAATGCACAAACTGTAATTTCTCCGCATTGTAAGGTGCAATTCTGAAATTTTTTGCTTTTTCCTGCTCCTCTTAGCATGATAAAGAAGATTCAAAGAGAGTGAGATGCCAGCTCCTTTCATTCAGTCAGTAGCTTCAATCATTTCTGGACGTTTTTCAATGGCAAAAATCAATGAATATTGTAAATGCACAAACAGTAATTTCTCCGCATTGCAAGGTGCAATTCTGAAATTTTTTGCTTTTTCCTGCTCCCCTTAGCATGGTAAAGAAGATTCAAAGAGAGTGAGATGCCAGCTCCTTTCATTCAGTCAGTAGCTTCAATCATTTCTGGACGTTTTTCAATGGCAAAAATCAATGAATATTGTAAATGCACAAACAGAAATTTCTCCGCATTGCAAGGTGCAATTCTGAAATTTTTTGCTTTTTCCTGCTCCTCTTAGCATGATAAAGAAGATTCAAAGAGAGTGAGATGCCAGCTCCTTTCATTCAGTCAGTAGCTTCAAACATTTCTGGTATATGAATAACATGATGTTTTTCAATGGCAAAAATCAATGAATATTGTAAATGCACAAACAGTAATTTCTCCGCATTGCAAGGTGCAATTCTGAAATTTTTTGCTTTTTCCTGCTCCTCTTAGCATGATAAAGAAGATTCAAAGAGAGTGAGATGCCAGCTCCTTTCGTTCAGTCAGTAGCTTCAATCATTTCTGGACGTTTTTCAATGGCAAAAATCATTGAATATTGTAAATGCACAAACAGTAATTTCTCCACATTGCAAGGTGCAATTCTGAAATTTTTTACATTTTCCTGCTCCTCTTAGCATGATAAAGAAGATTCAAAGAGAGTGAGATGCCAGCTCCTTTCATTCAGTCAGTAGCTTCAATCATTTCTGGTATATGAATAACATGATGTTTTTCAATGGCAAAAATCAATGAATATTGTAAATGCACAAACAGTAATTTCTCCGCATTGCAAGGTGCAATTCTGAAATTTTTTGCTTTTTCCTGCTCCTCTTAGCATGATAAAGAAGATTCAAAGAGAGTGAGATGCCAGCTCCTTTCATTCAGTCAGTAGCTTCAATCATTTCTGGACGTTTTTCAATGGCAAAAATCAATGAATATTGTAAATGCACAAACAGTAATTTCTCCGCATTGCAAGGTGCAATTCTGAAATTTTTTGCTTTTTCCTGCTCCTCTTAGCATGATAAAGAAGATTCAAAGAGAGTGAGGTGCCAGCTCCTTTCATTCAGTCAGTAGCTTCAAACATTTCTGGTATATGAATAACATGTTTTTCAATGGCAAAAATCAATGAATATTGTAAATGCACAAACAGTAATTTCTCCGCATTGCAAGGAGCAATTCTGAAATTTTTTGCTTTTTCCTGCTCCTCTTAGCATGATAAAGAAGATTCAAAGAGAGTGAGATGCCAGCTCCTTTCATTCAGTCAGTAGCTTCAATCATTTCTGGACGTTTTTCAATGGCAAAAATCAATGAATATTGTAAATGCACAAACTGTAATTTCTCCGCATTGCAAGGTGCAATTCTGAAATTTTTTGCTTTTTCCTGCTCCTCTTAGCATGATAAAGAAGATTCAAAGAGAGTGAGATGCCAGCTCCTTTCATTCAGTCAGTAGCTTCAATCATTTCTGGACGTTTTTCAATGGCAAAAATCAATGAATATTGTAAATGCACAAACAGTAATTTCTCCGCATTGCAAGGTGCAATTCTGAAATTTTTTGCTTTTTCCTGCTCCTCTTAGCATGATAAAGAAGATTCAAAGAGAGTGAGATGCCAGCTCCTTTCATTCAGTCAGTAGCTGCAAACATTTCTGGTATATGAATAACATGATGTTTTTCAATGGCAAAAATTAATGAATATTGTAAATGCACAAACAGTAATTTCTCCGCATTGCAAGGTGCAATTCTGAAATTTTTTGCTTTTTCCAGCTCCTCTTAGCATGATAAAGAAGATTCAAAGAGAGTGAGATGCCAGCTCCTTTCATTCAGTCAGTAGCTTCAATCATTTCTGGACGTTTTTCAATGGCAAAAATCAATGAATATTGTAAATGCACAAACAGTAATTTCTCCGCATTGCAAGGTGCAATTCTGAAATTTTTTGCTTTATCCTGCTCCTCTTAGCATGATAAAGAAGATTCAAAGAGAGTGAGGTGCCAGCTCCTTTCATTCAGTCAGTAGCTTCAAACATTTCTGGTATATGAATAACATGTTTTTCAATGGCAAAAATCAATGAATATTGTAAATGCACAAACAGTAATTTCTCCGCATTGCAAGGTGCAATTCTGAAATTTTTTGCTTTTTCCTGCTCCTCTTAGCATGATAAAGAAAATTCAAAGAGAGTGAGATGCCAGCTCCTTTCATTCAGTCAGTAGCTTCAATCATTTCTGGACGTTTTTCAATGGCAAAAATCAATGAATATTGTAAATGCACAAACAGTAATTTCTCCGCATTGCAAGGTGCAATTCTGAAATTTTTTGCTTTTTCCTGCTCCTCTTAGCATGATAAAGAAGATTCAAAGAGAGTGAGATGCCAGCTCCTTTCATTCAGTCAGTAGCTTCAATCATTTCTGGACGTTTTTCAATGGCAAAAATCAATGAATATTGTAAATGCACAAACAGTAATTTCTCCGCATTGCAAGGTGCAATTCTGAAATTTTTTGCTTTTTCCTGCTCCTCTTAGCATGATAAAGAAGATTCAAAGTGAGTGAGATGCCAGCTCCTTTCATTCAGTCAGTAGCTTCAATCATTTCTGGACGTTTTTCAATGGCAAAAATCAATGAATATTGTAAATGTACAAACAGTAATTTCTCCGCATTGCAAGGTGCAATTCTGAAATTTTTTGCTTTTTCCTGCTCCTCTTAGCATGATAAAGAAGATTCAAAGAGAGTGAGGTTCCAGCTCCTTTCATTCAGTCAGTAGCTTCAAACATTTCTGGTATATGAATAACATGTTTTTCAATGGCAAAAATCAATGAATATTGTAAATGCACAAACAGTAATTTCTCCGCATTGCAAGGTGCAATTCTGAAATTTTTTGCTTTTTCCTGCTCCTCTTAACTTGATAAAGAAGATTCAAAGAGAGTGAGATGCCAGCTTCTTTCATTCAGTCAGTAGCTTCAATCATTTCTGGACGTTTTTCAATGGCAAAAATCAATGAATATTGTAAATGCACAAACTGTAATTTCTCCGCATTGTAAGGTGCAATTCTGAAATTTTTTGCTTTTTCCTGCTCCTCTTAGCATGATAAAGAAGATTCAAAGAGAGTGAGATGCCAGCTCCTTTCATTCAGTCAGTAGCTTCAATCATTTCTGGACGTTTTTCAATGGCAAAAATCAATGAATATTGTAAATGCACAAACAGTAATTTCTCCGCATTGCAAGGTGCAATTCTGAAATTTTTTGCTTTTTCCTGCTCCTCTTAGCATGATAAAGAAGATTCAAAGAGAGTGAGATGCCAGCTCCTTTCATTCAGTCAGTAGCTTCAAACATTTCTGGTATATGAATAACATGATGTTTTTCAATGGCAAAAATCAATAAATATTGTAAATGCACAAACAGTAATTTCTCCGCATTGCAAGGTGCAAGTCTGAAATTTTTTGCTTTTTCCTGCTCCTCTTAGCATGATAAAGAAGATTCAAAGAGAGTGAGATGCCAGCTCCTTTCATTCAGTCAGTAGCTTCAATCATTTCTGGACGTTTTTCAATGGCAAAAATCAATGAATATTGTAAATGCACAAACTGTAATTTCTCCGCATTGCAAGGTGCAATTCTGAAATTTTTTGCTTTTTCCTGCTCCTCTTAGCATGATAAAGAAGATTCAAAGAGAGTGAGATGCCAGCTCTTTTCATTCAGTCAGTAGCTTCAATCATTTCTGGACGTTTTTCAATGGCAAAAATCAATGAATATTGTAAATGCACAAACAGTAATTTCTCCGCATTGCAAGGTGCAATTCTGAAATTTTTTGCTTTTTCCTGCTCCTCTTAGCATGATAAAGAAGATTCAAAGAGAGTGAGATGCCAGCTCCTTTCATTCAATCAGTAGCTTCAAACATTTCTGGTATATGAATAACATGATGTTTTTCAATGGCAAAAATCAATGAATATTGTAAATGCACAAACAGTAATTTCTCCGCATTGCAAGGTGCAATTCTGAAATTTTTTGCTTTTTCCTGCTCCTCTTAGCATGATAAAGAAGATTCAAAGAGAGTGAGATGCCAGCTCCTTTCATTCAGTCAGTAGCTTCAATCATTTCTGGACGTTTTTCAATGGCAAAAATCAATGAATATTGTAAATGCACAAACAGTAATTTCTCCGCATTGCAAGGTGCAATTCTGAAATTTTTTGCTTTTTCCTGCTCCTCTTAGCATGATAAAGAAGATTCAAAGAGAGTGAGATGCCAGCTCCTTACATTCAGTCAGTAGCTTCAATCATTTCTGGTAAATGAATAACATGATGTTTTTCAATGGCAAAAATCAATTAATTTTGTAAATGCACAAACAGTAATTTCTCCGCATTGCAAGGTGCAATTCTGAAATTTTTTGCTTTTTCCTGCTCCTCTTAGCATGATAAAGAAGATTCAAAGAGAGTGAGATGCCAGCTCCTTTCATTCAGTCAGTAGCTTCAATCATTTCTGGACGTTTTTCAATGGCAAAAATCAATGAATATTGTAAATGCACAAACAGTAATTTTTCCGCATTGCAAGGTGCAATTCTGAAATTTTTTGCTTATTCCTGCTCCTCTTAGCATGATAAAGAAGATTCAAAGAGAGTGAGGTGCCAGCTCCTTTCATTCAGTCAGTAGCTTCAAACATTTCTGGTATATGAATAACGTTTTTCAATGGCAAAAATCAATGAATATTGTAAATGCACAAACAGTTATTTCTCCGCATTGCAAGGTGCAATTCTGAAATTTTTTGCTTTTTCCTGCTCCTCTTAGCATGATAAAGAAGATTCAAAGAGAGTGAGATGCCAGCTCCTTTCATTCAGTCAGTAGCTTCAATCATTTCTGGACGTTTTTCAATGGCAAAAATCAATGAATATTGTAAATGCACAAACAGTAATTTCTCCGCATTGCAAGGTGCAATTCTGAAATTTTTTGCTTTCTCCTGCTCCTCTTAGCATGATAAAGAAGATTCAAAGAGAGTGAGATGCCAGCTCCTTTCATTCAGTCAGTAGCTTCAATCATTTCTGGACGTTTTTCAATGGCAAAAATCAATGAATATTGTAAATGCACAAACAGTAATTTCTCCGCATTGCAAGGTGCAATTCTGAAATTTTTTGCTTTTTCCTGCTCCTCTTAGCATGATAAAGAAGATTCAAAGAGAGTGAGATGCCAGCTCCTTTCATTCAGTCAGTAGCTTCAATCATTTCTGGACGTTTTTCAATGGCAAAAATCAATGAATATTGTAAATGCACAAACAGTAATTTCTCCGCATTGCAAGGTGCAATTCTGAAATTTTTGCTTTTTCCTGCTCCTCTTAGCATGATAAAGAAGATTCAAAGAGAGTGAGGTGCCAGCTCCTTTCATTCAGTCAGTAGCTTCAAACATTTCTGGTATATGAATAACATGTTTTTCAATGGCAAAAATCAATGAATATTGTAAATGCACAAACAGTAATTTCTCCGCATTGCAAGGAGCAATTCTGAAATTTTTTGCTTTTTCCTGCTCCTCTTAGCATGATAAAGAAGATTCAAAGAGAGTGAGATGCCAGCTCCTTTCATTCAGTCAGTAGCTTCAATCATTTCTGTACGTTTTTCAATGGCAAAAATCAATGAATATTGTAAATGCACAAACTGTAATTTCTCCGCATTGCAAGGTGCAATTCTGAAATTTTTTGCTTTTTCCTGCTCCTCTTAGCATGATAAAGAAGATTCAAAGAGAGTGAGATGCCAGCTCTTTTCATTCAGTCAGTAGCTTCAATCATTTCTGGACGTTTTTCAATGGCAAAAATCAATGAATATTGTAAATGCACAAACAGTAATTTCTCCGCATTGCAAGGTGCAATTCTGAAATTTTTTGCTTTTTCCTGCTCCTCTTAGCATGATAAAGAAGATTCAAAGAGAGTGAGATGCCAGCTCCTTTCATTCAATCAGTAGCTTCAAACATTTCTGGTATATGAATAACATGATGTTTTTCAATGGCAAAAATCAATGAATATTGTAAATGCACAAACAGTAATTTCTCCGCATTGCAAGGTGCAATTCTGAAATTTTTTGCTTTTTCCTGCTCCTCTTAGCATGATAAAGAAGATTCAAAGAGAGTGAGATGCCAGCTCCTTTCATTCAGTCAGTAGCTTCAATCATTTCTGGACGTTTTTCAATGGCAAAAATCAATGAATATTGTAAATGCACAAACAGTAATTTCTCCGCATTGCAAGGTGCAATTCTGAAATTTTTTGCTTTTTCCTGCTCCTCTTAGCATGATAAAGAAGATTCAAAGAGAGTGAGGTGCCAGCTCCTTTCATTCAGTCAGTAGCTTCAAACATTTCTGGTATATGAATAACATGTTTTTCAATGGCAAAAATCAATGAATATTGTTAATGCACAAACTGTAATTTCTCCGCATTGCAAGGTGCAATTCTGAAATTTTTTGCTTTTTCCTGCTCCTCTTAGCATGATAAAGAAAATTCAAAGAGAGTGAGATGCCAGCTCCTTTCATTCAGTCAGTAGCTTCAATCATTTCTGGACGTTTTTCAATGGCAAAAATCAATGAATATTGTAAATGCACAAACAGTAATTTCTCCGCATTGCAAGGTGCAATTCTGAATTTTTTTGCTTTTTCCTGCTCCTCTTAGCATGATAAAGAAGATTCAAAGAGAGTGAGATGCCAGCTCCTTTCATTCAGTCAGTAGCTTCAATCATTTCTGGACGTTTTTCAATGGCAAAAATCAATGAATATTGTAAATGCACAAACTGTAATTTCTCCGCATTGTAAGGTGCAATTCTGAAATTTTTTGCTTTTTCCTGCTCCTCTTAGCATGATAAAGAAGATTCAAAGAGAGTGAGATGCCAGCTCCTTTCATTCAGTCAGTAGCTTCAATCATTTCTGGACGTTTTTCAATGGCAAAAATCAATGAATATTGTAAATGCACAAACAGTAATTTCTCCGCATTGCAAGGTGCAATTCTGAAATTTTTTGCTTTTTCCTGCTCCCCTTAGCATGGTAAAGAAGATTCAAAGAGAGTGAGATGCCAGCTCCTTTCATTCAGTCAGTAGCTTCAATCATTTCTGGACGTTTTTCAATGGCAAAAATCAATGAATATTGTAAATGCACAAACAGAAATTTCTCCGCATTGCAAGGTGCAATTCTGAAATTTTTTGCTTTTTCCTGCTCCTCTTAGCATGATAAAGAAGATTCAAAGAGAGTGAGATGCCAGCTCCTTTCATTCAGTCAGTAGCTTCAAACATTTCTGGTATATGAATAACATGATGTTTTTCAATGGCAAAAATCAATGAATATTGTAAATGCACAAACAGTAATTTCTCCGCATTGCAAGGTGCAATTCTGAAATTTTTTGCTTTTTCCTGCTCCTCTTAGCATGATAAAGAAGATTCAAAGAGAGTGAGATGCCAGCTCCTTTCGTTCAGTCAGTAGCTTCAATCATTTCTGGACGTTTTTCAATGGCAAAAATCATTGAATATTGTAAATGCACAAACAGTAATTTCTCCGCATTGCAAGGTGCAATTCTGAAATTTTTTACATTTTCCTGCTCCTCTTAGCATGATAAAGAAGATTCAAAGAGAGTGAGATGCCAGCTCCTTTCATTCAGTCAGTAGCTTCAATCATTTCTGGTATATGAATAACATGATGTTTTTCAATGGCAAAAATCAATGAATATTGTAAATGCACAAACAGTAATTTCTCCGCATTGCAAGGTGAAATTCTGAAATTTTTTGCTTTTTCCTGCTCCTCTTAGCATGATAAAGAAGATTCAAAGAGAGTGAGATGCCAGCTCCTTTCATTCAGTCAGTAGCTTCAATCATTTCTGGACGTTTTTCAATGGCAAAAATCAATGAATATTGTAAATGCACAAACAGTAATTTCTCCGCATTGCAAGGTGCAATTGTGAAATTTTTTGCTTTTTCCTGCTCCTCTTAGCATGATAAAGAAGATTCAAAGAGAGTGAGGTGCCAGCTCCTTTCATTCAGTCAGTAGCTTCAAACATTTCTGGTATATGAATAACATGTTTTTCAATGGCAAAAATCAATGAATATTGTAAATGCACAAACAGTAATTTCTCCGCATTGCAAGGAGCAATTCTGAAATTTTTTGCTTTTTCCTGCTCATCTTAGCATGATAAAGAAGATTCAAAGAGAGTGAGATGCCAGCTCCTTTCATTCAGTCAGTAGCTTCAATCATTTCTGGACGTTTTTCAATGGCAAAAATCAATGAATATTGTAAATGCACAAACTGTAATTTCTCCGCATTGCAAGGTGCAATTCTGAAATTTTTTGCTTTTTCCTGCTCCTCTTAGCATGATAAAGAAGATTCAAAGAGAGTGAGATGCCAGCTCCTTTCATTCAGTCAGTAGCTTCAATCATTTCTGGACGTTTTTCAATGGCAAAAATCAATGAATATTGTAAATGCACAAACAGTAATTTCTCCGCATTGCAAGGTGCAATTCTGAAATTTTTTGCTTTTTCCTGCTCCTCTTAGCATGATAAAGAAGATTCAAAGAGAGTGAGATGCCAGCTCCTTTCATTCAGTCAGTAGCTTCAAACATTTCTGGTATATGAATAACATGATGTTTTTCAATGGCAAAAATTAATGAATATTGTAAATGCACAAACAGTAATTTCTCCGCATTGCAAGGTGCAATTCTGAAATTTTTTGCTTTTTCCAGCTCCTCTTAGCATGATAAAGAAGATTCAAAGAGAGTGAGATGCCAGCTCCTTTCATTCAGTCAGTAGCTTCAATCATTTCTGGACGTTTTTCAATGGCAAAAATCAATGAATATTGTAAATGCACAAACAGTAATTTCTCCGCATTGCAAGGTGCAATTCTGAAATTTTTTGCTTTATCCTGCTCCTCTTAGCATGATAAAGAAGATTCAAAGAGAGTGAGGTGCCAGCTCCTTTCATTCAGTCAGTAGCTTCAAACATTTCTGGTATATGAATAACATGTTTTTCAATGGCAAAAATCAATGAATATTGTAAATGCACAAACAGTAATTTCTCCGCATTGCAAGGTGCAATTCTGAAATTTTTTGTTTTTTCCTGCTCCTCTTAGCATGATAAAGAAAATTCAAAGAGAGTGAGATGCCAGCTCCTTTCATTCAGTCAGTAGCTTCAATCATTTCTGGACGTTTTTCAATGGCAAAAATCAATGAATATTGTAAATGCACAAACAGTAATTTCTCCGCATTGCAAGGTGCAATTCTGAAATTTTTTGCTTTTTCCTGCTCCTCTTAGCATGATAAAGAAGATTCAAAGAGAGTGAGATGCCAGCTCCTTTCATTCAGTCAGTAGCTTCAATCATTTCTGGACGTTTTTCAATGGCAAAAATCAATGAATATTGTAAATGCACAAACAGTAATTTCTCCGCATTGCAAGGTGCAATTCTGAAATTTTTTGCTTTTTCCTGCTCCTCTTAGCATGATAAAGAAGATTCAAAGTGAGTGAGATGCCAGCTCCTTTCATTCAGTCAGTAGCTTCAATCATTTCTGGACGTTTTTCAATGGCAAAAATCAATGAATATTGTAAATGTACAAACAGTAATTTCTCCGCATTGCAAGGTGCAATTCTGAAATTTTTTGCTTTTTCCTGCTCCTCTTAGCATGATAAAGAAGATTCAAAGAGAGTGAGGTTCCAGCTCCTTTCATTCAGTCAGTAGCTTCAAACATTTCTGGTATATGAATAACATGTTTTTCAATGGCAAAAATCAATGAATATTGTAAATGCACAAACAGTAATTTCTCCGCATTGCAAGGTGCAATTCTGAAATTTTTTGCTTTTTCCTGCTCCTCTTAACTTGATAAAGAAGATTCAAAGAGAGTGAGATTCCAGCTCCTTTCATTCAGTCAGTAGCTTCAATCATTTCTGGACGTTTTTCAATGGCAAAAATCAATGAATATTGTAAATGCACAAACTGTAATTTCTCCGCATTGTAAGGTGCAATTCTGAAATTTTTTGCTTTTTCCTGCTCCTCTTAGCATGATAAAGAAGATTCAAAGAGAGTGAGATGCCAGCTCCTTTCATTCAGTCAGTAGCTTCAATCATTTCTGGACGTTTTTCAATGGCAAAAATCAATGAATATTGTAAATGCACAAACAGTAATTTCTCCGCATTGCAAGGTGCAATTCTGAAATTTTTTGCTTTTTCCTGCTCCTCTTAGCATGATAAAGAAGATTCAAAGAGAGTGAGATGCCAGCTCCTTTCATTCAGTCAGTAGCTTCAAACATTTCTGGTATATGAATAACATGATGTTTTTCAATGGCAAAAATCAATAAATATTGTAAATGCACAAACAGTAATTTCTCCGCATTGCAAGGTGCAAGTCTGAAATTTTTTGCTTTTTCCTGCTCCTCTTAGCATGATAAAGAAGATTCAAAGAGAGTGAGATGCCAGCTACTTTCATTCAGTCAGTAGCTTCAATCATTTCTGGACGTTTTTCAATGGTAAAAATCAATGAATATTGTAAATGCACAAACAGTAATTTCTCCGCATTGCAAGGTGCAATTCTGAAATTTTTTGCTTTTTCCTGCTCCTCTTAGCATGATAAAGAAGATTCAAAGAGAGTGAGATGCCAGCTCCTTTCATTCAGTCAGTAGCTTCAATCATTTCTGGACGTTTTTCAATGGCAAAAATCAATGAATATTGTAAATGCACAAACAGTAATTTCTTCGCATTGCAAGGTGCAATTCTGAAATGTTTTGCTTTTTCCTGCTCCTCTTAGCATGATAAAGAAGATTCAAAGAGAGTGAGATGCCAGCTCCTTTCATTCAGTCAGTAGCTTCAATCATTTCTGGTAAATGAATAACATGATGTTTTTCAATGGCAAAAATCAATGAATTTTGTAAATGCACAAACAGTAATTTCTCCGCATTGCAAGGCGCAATTCTGAAATTTTTTGCTTTTTCCTGCTCCTCTTAGCATGATAAAGAAGATTCAAAGAGAGTGAGATGCCAGCTCCTTTCATTCAGTCAGTAGCTTCAATCATTTCTGGACGTTTTTCAATGGCAAAAATCAATGAATATTGTAAATGCACAAACAGTAATTTCTCCGCATTGCAAGGTGCAATTCTGAAATTTTTTGCTTTTTCCTGCTCCTCTTAGCATGATAAAGAAGATTCAAAGAGAGTGAGATGCCAGCTCCTTTCATTCAGTCAGTAGCTTCAATCATTTCTGGATGTTTTTCAATGGCAAAAGTCAATGAATATTGTAAATGCACAAACTGTAATTTCTTCGCATTGCAAGGTGCAATTCTGAAATTTTTTGCTTTTCCTGCTCCTCTTAGCATGATAAAGAAGATTCATAGAGAGTGAGATGCCAGCTCCTTTCATTCAGTCAGTAGCTTCAATCATTTCTGGACGTTTTTCAATGGCAAAAATCAATGAATATTGTAATTGCACAAACAGTAATTTCTCCGCATTGCAAGGTGCAATTCTGAAATTTTTTGCTTTTTCCTGCTCCTCTTAGCATGATAAAGAAGATTCAAAGAGAGTGAGATGCCAGCTCCTTTCATTCAGTCAGTAGCTTCAAACATTTCTGGTATATGAATAACATGATGTTTTTCAATGGCAAAAATCAATGAATATTGTAAATGCACAAACAGTAATTTCTCCGCATTGCAAGGTGCAATTCTGAAATTTTTTGCTTTTTCCTGCTCCTCTTAGCATGATAAAGAAGATTCAAAGAGAGTGAGATGCCAGCTCCTTTCATTCAGTCAGTAGCTTCAATCATTTCTGGACGTTTTTCAATGGCAAAAATCAATGAATATTGTAAATGCACAAACAGTAATTTCTCCGCATTGCAAGGTGCAATTCTGAAATTTTTTGCTTTTTCCTGCTCCTCTTAGCATGATAAAGAAGATTCAAAGAGAGTGAGATGCCAGCTCCTTTCATTCAGTCAGTAGCTTCAATCATTTCTGGACGTTTTTCAATGGCAAAAATCAATGAATATTGTAAATGCACAAACTGTAATTTCTCCGCATTGTAAGGTGCAATTCTGAAATTTTTTGCTTTTTCCTGCTCCTCTTAGCATGATAAAGAAGATTCAAAGAGAGTGAGATGCCAGCTCCTTTCATTCAGTCAGTAGCTTCAATCATTTCTGGACGTTTTTCAATGGCAAAAATCAATGAATATTGTAAATGCACAAACAGTAATTTCTCCGCATTGCAAGGTGCAATTCTGAAATTTTTTGCTTTTTCCTGCTCCTCTTAGCATGATAAAGAAGATTCAAAGAGAGTGAGATGCCAGCTCCTTTCATTCAGTCAGTAGCTTCAAACATTTCTGGTATATGAATAACATGATGTTTTTCAATGGCAAAAATCAATGAATATTGTAAATGCACAAACAGTAATTTCTCCGCATTGCAAGGTGCAAGTCTGAAATTTTTTGCTTTTTCCTGCTCCTCTTAGCATGATAAAGAAGATTCAAAGAGAGTGAGATGCCAGCTACTTTCATTCAGTCAGTAGCTTCAATCATTTCTGGACGTTTTTCAATGGTAAAAATCAATGAATATTGTAAATGCACAAACAGTAATTTCTCCGCATTGCAAGGTGCAATTCTGAAATTTTTTGCTTTTTCCTGCTCCTCTTAGCATGATAAAGAAGATTCAAAGAGAGTGAGATGCCAGCTCCTTTCATTCAGTCAGTAGCTTCAATCATTTCTGGACGTTTTTCAATGGCAAAAATCAATGAATATTGTAAATGCACAAACAGTAATTTCTCCGCATTGCAAGGTGCAATTCTGAAATTTTTTGCTTTTTCCTGCTCCTCTTAGCATGATAAAGAAGTTTCAAAGAGAGAGAGATGCCAGCTCCTTTCATTCAGTCAGTAGCTTCAATCATTTCTGGTAAATGAATAACATGATGTTTTTCAATGGCAAAAATCAATGAATTTTGTAAATGCACAAACACTAATTTCTCCGCATTGCAAGGCGCAATTCTGAAATTTTTTGCTTTTTCCTGCTCCTCTTAGCATGATAAAGAAGATTCAAAGAGAGTGAGATGCCAGCTCCTTTCATTCAGTCAGTAGCTTCAATCATTTCTGGACGTTTTCAATGGCAAAAATCAATGAATATTGTAAATGCACAAACAGTAATTTCTCCGCATTGCAAGGTGCAATTCTGAAATTTTTTGCTTTTTCCTGCTCCTCTTAGCATGATAAAGAAGATTCAAAGAGAGTGAGGTGCCAGCTCCTTTCATTCAGTCAGTAGCTTCAAACATTTCTGGTATATGAATAACATGTTTTTCAATGGCAAAAATCAATGAATATTGTAAATGCACAAACAGTAATTTCTCCGCAATGCAAGGAGCAATTCTGAAATTTTTTGCTTTTTCCTGCTCCTCTTAGCATGATAAAGAAGATTCAAAGAGAGTGAGATGCCAGCTCCTTTCATTCAGTCAGTAGCTTCAATCATTTCTGGACGTTTTTCAATGGCAAAAATCAATGAATATTGTAAATGCACAAACAGTAATTTCTCCGCATTGCAAGGTGCAATTCTGAAATTTTTTGCTTTTTCCTGCTCCTCTTAGCATGATAAAGAAGATTCAAAGAGAGTGAGATGCCAGCTCCTTTCATTCAGTCAGTAGCTTCAATCATTTCTGGACGTTTTTCAATGGCAAAAATCAATGAATATTGTAAATGCACAAACTGTAATTTCTCCGCATTGCAAGGTGCAATTCTGAAATTTTTTGCTTTTTCCTGCTCCTCTTAGCATGATAAAGAAGATTCAAAGAGAGTGAGATGCCAGCTCCTTTCATTCAGTCAGTAGCTTCAAACATTTCTGGTATATGAATAACATGTTTTTCAATGGCAAAAATCAATGAATATTGTAAATGCACAAACAGTAATTTCTCCGCATTGCAAGGTGCAATTCTGAAATTTTTTGCTTTTTCCTGCTCCTCTTAGCATGATAAAGAAGATTCAAAGAGAGTGAGATGCCAGCTCCTTTCATTCAGTCAGTAGCTTCAAACATTTCTGGTATATGAATAACATGATGTTTTTCAATGGCAAAAATCAATGAATATTGTAAATGCACAAACAGTAATTTCTCCGCATTGCAAGGTGCAATTCTGAAATTTTTTGCTTTTTCCTGCTCCTCTTAGCATGATAAAGAAGATTCAAAGAGAGTGAGATGCCAGCTCCTTTCATTCAGTCAGTAGCTTCAAACATTTCTGGTATATGAATAACATGATGTTTTTCAATGGCAAAAATCAATGAATATTGTAAATGCACAAACAGTAATTTCTCCGCATTGCAAGGTGCAATTCTGAAATTTTTTGCTTTTTCCTGCTCCTCTTAGCATGATAAAGAAGATTCAAAGAGAGTGAGATGCCAGCTCCTTTCATTGAGTCAGTAGCTTCAATCATTTCTGGACTTTTTTCAATGGCAAAAATCATTGAATATTGTAAATGCACAAACAGTAATTTCTCCGCATTGCAAGGTGCAATTCTGAAATTTTTTACTTTTTCTTGCTCCTCTTAGCATGATAAAGAAGATTCAAAGAGAGTGAGATGCCAGCTCCTTTCATTCAGTCAGTAGCTTCAATCATTTCTGGTATATGAATAACATGATGTTTTTCAATGGCAAAAATCAATGAATATTGTAAATGCACAAACAGTAATTTCTCCGCATTGCAAGGTGCAATTCTGAAATTTTTTGTTTTTTCCTGCTCCTCTTAGCATGATAAAGAAGATTCAAAGAGAGTGAGATGCCAGCTCCTTTCATTCAGTCAGTAGCTTCAAACATTTCTGGTATATGAATAACATGATGTTTTTCAATGGCAAAAATCAATGAATATTGTAAATGCACAAACAGTAATTTCTCCGCATTGCAAGGTGCAATTCTGAAATTTTTTGCTTTTTCCTGCTCCTCTTAGCATGTTAAAGAAGATTCAAAGAGAGTGAGATGCCAGCTCCTTTCGTTCAGTCAGTAGCCTCAATCATTTCTGGACGTTTTTCAATGGTAAAAATCAATGAATATTGTAAATGCACAAACAGTAATTTCTCCGCATTGCAAGGTGCAATTCTGAAATTTTTTGCTTTTTCCTGCTCCTCTTAGCATGATAAAGAAGATTCAAAGAGAGTGAGATGCCAGCTCCTTTCATTCAGTCAGTAGCTTCAAACATTTCTGGTATATGAATAACATGATGTTTTTCAATGGCAAAAATCAATGAATATTGTAAATGCACAAACAGTAATTTCTCCGCATTGCAAGGTGCAATTCTGAAATTTTTTGCTTTTTCCTGCTCCTCTTAGCATGATAAAGAAGATTCAAAGAGAGTGAGATGCCAGCTCCTTTCATTCAGTCAGTAGCTTCAATCATTTCTGGTATATGAATAACATGATGTTTTTCAATGGCAAAAATCAATGAATATTGTAAATGCACAAACAGTAATTTCTCCGCATTGCAAGGTGCAATTCTGAAATTTTTTGCTTTTTCCTGCTCCTCTTAGCATGATAAAGAAGATTCAAAGAGAGTGAGATGCCAGCTCCTTTCATTCAGTCAGTAGCTTCAATCATTTCTGGACGTTTTTCAATGGCAAAAATCAATGAATATTGCAAATGCACAAACAGTAATTTCTCTGCATTGCAAGGTGCAATTCTGAAATTTTTTGCTTTTTCCTGCTCCTCTTAGCATGATAAACAAGATTCAAAGAGAGTGAGATGCCAGCTCCTTTCATTCAGTCAGTAGCTTCAATCATTTCTGGACGTTTTTCAATGGCAAAAATCAATGAATATTGTAAATGCACAAACAGTAATTTCTCCGCATTGCAAGGTGCAATTCTGAAATTTTTTGCTTTTACCTGCTCCTCTTAGCATGATAAAGAAGATTCAAAGAGAGTGAGATGCCAGCTCCTTTCTTTCAGTCAGTAGCTTCAATCATTTCTGGACGTTTTTCAATGGCAAAAATCAATGAATATTGTAAATGCACAAACAGTAATTTCTCCGCATTGCAAGTTGCAATTCTGAAATTTTTTGCTTTTTCCTGCTCCTCTTAGCATGATAAAGAAGATTCAAAGAGAGTGAGATGCCAGCTCCTTTCATTCAGTCAGTAGCTTCAAACATTTCTGGTATATGAATAACATGATGTTTTTCAATGGCAAAAATCAATGAATATTGTAAATGCACAAACAGTAATTTCTCCGCATTGCAAGGTGCAATTCTGAAATTTTTTGCTTTTTCCTGCTCCTCTTAGCATGATGAAGATTCAAAGAGAGTGAGATGCCAGCTCCTTTCGTTCAGTCAGTAGCTTCAATCATTTCTGGACGTTTTTCAATGGCAAAAATCATTGAATATTATAAATGCACAAACAGTAATTTCTCCGCATTGCATAGTGCAATTCTGAAATTTTTTACTTTTTCCTGCTCCTCTTAGCATGATAAAGAAGATTCAAAGAGAGTGAGATGCCAGCTCCTTTCATTCAGTCAGTAGCTTCAATCATTTCTGGACGTTTTTCAATGGCAAAAATCAATGAATATTGTAAATGCACAAACTGTAATTTCTCCGCATTGCAAGGTGCAATTCTGAAATTTTTTGCTTTTTCCTGCTCCTCTTAGCATGATAAAGAAGATTCAAAGAGAGTGAGATGCCAGCTCCTTTCATTCAGTCAGTAGCTTCAAACATTTCTGGTATATGAATAACATGTTTTTCAATGGCAAAAATCAATGAATATTGTAAATGCACAAACAGTAATTTCTCCGCATTGCAAGGTGCAATTCTGAAATTTTTTGCTTTTTCCTGCTCCTCTTAGCATGATAAAGAAGATTCAAAGAGAGTGAGATGCCAGCTCCTTTCATTCAGTCAGTAGCTTCAAACATTTCTGGTATATGAATAACATGATGTTTTTCAATGGCAAAAATCAATGAATATTGTAAATGCACAAACAGTAATTTCTCCGCATTGCAAGGTGCAATTCTGAAATTTTTTGCTTTTTCCTGCTCCTCTTAGCATGATAAAGAAGATTCAAAGAGAGTGAGATGCCAGCTCCTTTCATTCAGTCAGTAGCTTCAAACATTTCTGGTATATGAATAACATGATGTTTTTCAATGGCAAAAATCAATGAATATTGTAAATGCACAAACAGTAATTTCTCCGCATTGCAAGGTGCAATTCTGAAATTTTTTGCTTTTTCCTGCTCCTCTTAGCATGATAAAGAAGATTCAAAGAGAGTGAGATGCCAGCTCCTTTCATTGAGTCAGTAGCTTCAATCATTTCTGGACTTTTTTCAATGGCAAAAATCATTGAATATTGTAAATGCACAAACAGTAATTTCTCCGCATTGCAAGGTGCAATTCTGAAATTTTTTACTTTTTCTTGCTCCTCTTAGCATGATAAAGAAGATTCAAAGAGAGTGAGATGCCAGCTCCTTTCATTCAGTCAGTAGCTTCAATCATTTCTGGTATATGAATAACATGATGTTTTACAATGGCAAAAATCAATGAATATTGTAAATGCACAAACAGTAATTTCTCCGCATTGCAAGGTGCAATTCTGAAATTTTTTGTTTTTTCCTGCTCCTCTTAGCATGATAAAGAAGATTCAAAGAGAGTGAGATGCCAGCTCCTTTCATTCAGTCAGTAGCTTCAAACATTTCTGGTATATGAATAACATGATGTTTTTCAATGGCAAAAATCAATGAATATTGTAAATGCACAAACAGTAATTTCTCCGCATTGCAAGGTGCAATTCTGAAATTTTTTGCTTTTTCCTGCTCCTCTTAGCATGTTAAAGAAGATTCAAAGAGAGTGAGATGCCAGCTCCTTTCGTTCAGTCAGTAGCCTCAATCATTTCTGGACGTTTTTCAATGGTAAAAATCAATGAATATTGTAAATGCACAAACAGTAATTTCTCCGCATTGCAAGGTGCAATTCTGAAATTTTTTGCTTTTTCCTGCTCCTCTTAGCATGATAAAGAAGATTCAAAGAGAGTGAGATGCCAGCTCCTTTCATTCAGTCAGTAGCTTCAAACATTTCTGGTATATGAATAACATGATGTTTTTCAATGGCAAAAATCAATGAATATTGTAAATGCACAAACAGTAATTTCTCCGCATTACAAGGTGCAATTCTGAAATTTTTTGCTTTTTCCTGCTCCTCTTAGCATGATAAAGAAGATTCAAAGAGAGTGAGATGCCAGCTCCTTTCATTCAGTCAGTAGCTTCAATCATTTCTGGTATATGAATAACATGATGTTTTTCAATGGCAAAAATCAATGAATATTGTAAATGCACAAACAGTAATTTCTCCGCATTGCAAGGTGCAATTCTGAAATTTTTTGCTTTTTCCTGCTCCTCTTAGCATGATAAAGAAGATTCAAAGAGAGTGAGATGCCAGCTCCTTTCATTCAGTCAGTAGCTTCAATCATTTCTGGACGTTTTTCAATGGCAAAAATCAATGAATATTGCAAATGCACAAACAGTAGTTTCTCCGCATTGCAAGGTGCAATTCTGAAATTTTTTGCTTTTTCCTGCTCCTCTTAGCATGATAAACAAGATTCAAAGAGAGTGAGATGCCAGCTCCTTTCATTCAGTCAGTAGCTTCAATCATTTCTGGACGTTTTTCAATGGCAAAAATCAATGAATATTGTAAATGCACAAACAGTAATTTCTCCGCATTGCAAGGTGCAATTCTGAAATTTTTTGCTTTTACCTGCTCCTCTTAGCATGATAAAGAAGATTCAAAGAGAGTGAGATGCCAGCTCCTTTCTTTCAGTCAGTAGCTTCAATCATTTCTGGACGTTTTTCAATGGCAAAAATCAATGAATATTGTAAATGCACAAACAGTAATTTCTCCGCATTGCAAGTTGCAATTCTGAAATTTTTTGCTTTTTCCTGCTCCTCTTAGCATGATAAAGAAGATTCAAAGAGAGTGAGATGCCAGCTCCTTTCATTCAGTCAGTAGCTTCAAACATTTCTGGTATATGAATAACATGATGTTTTTCAATGGCAAAAATCAATGAATATTGTAAATGCACAAACAGTAATTTCTCCGCATTGCAAGGTGCAATTCTGAAATTTTTTGCTTTTTCCTGCTCCTCTTAGCATGATGAAGATTCAAAGAGAGTGAGATGCCAGCTCTTTTCGTTCAGTCAGTAGCTTCAATCATTTCTGGACGTTTTTCAATGGCAAAAATCATTGAATATTATAAATGCACAAACAGTAATTTCTCCGCATTGCATAGTGCAATTCTGAAATTTTTTACTTTTTCCTGCTCCTCTTAGCATGATAAAGAAGATTCAAAGAGAGTGAGATGCCAGCTCCTTTCATTCAGTCAGTAGCTTCAATCATTTCTGGTATATGAATAACATGATGTTTTTCAATGGCAAAAATCAATGAATATTGTAAATGCACAAACAGTAATTTCTCCGCATTGCAAGGTGCAATTCTGAAATTTTTTGCTTTTTCCTGCTCCTCTTAGCATGATAAAGAAGATTCAAAGAGAGTGAGATGCCAGCTCCTTTCATTCAGTCAGTAGCTTCAATAATTTCTGGACGTTTTTCAATGGCAAAAATCAATGAATATTGTAAATGCACAAACAGTAATTTCTCCGCATTGCAAGGTGCAATTCTGAAATTTTTTGCTTTTTCCTGCTCCTCTTAGCATGATAAACATGATTCAAAGAGAGTGAGATGCCAGCTCCTTTCATTCAGTCAGTAGCTTCAATCATTTCTGGACGTTTTTCAATGGCAAAAATCAATGAATATTGTAAATGCACAAACAGTAATTTCTCCGCATTGCAAGGTGCAATTATGAAATTTTTTGCTTTTTCCTGCTCCTCTTAGCATGATAAAGAAGATTCAAAGAGAGTGAGATGCCAGCTCCTTTCATTCAGTCAGTAGCTTCAAACATTTCTGGTATATGAATAACATGATGTTTTTCAATGGCAAAAATCAATGAATATTGTAAATGCACAAACAGTAATTTCTCCGCATTGCAAGGTGCAATTCTGAAATTTTTTGCTTTTTCCTGCTCCTCTTAGCATGATAAAGAAGATTCAAAGAGAGTGAGATGCCAGCTCCTTTCATTCAGTCAGTAGCTTCAATCATTTCTGGATGTTTTTCAATGGCAAAAATCAATGAATATTGTAAATGCACAAACAGTAATTTCTCCGCATTGCAAGGTGCAATTCTGAAATTTTTAGCTTTTTCCTGCTCCTCTTAGCATGATAAACAAGATTCAAAGAGAGTGAGATGCCAGCTCCTTTCATTCAGTCAGTAGCTTCAATCATTTCTGGACGTTTTTCAATGGCAAAAATCAATGAATATCGTAAATGCACAAACAGTAATTTCTCCGCATTGCAAGGTGCAATTCTGAAATTTTTTGCTTTTTCCTGCTCCTCTTAGCATGATAAAGAAGATTCAAAGAGAGTGAGATGCCAGCTCCTTTCATTCAGTCAGTAGCTTCAAACATTTCTGGTATATGAATAACATGATGTTTTTCAATGGCAAAAATCAATGAATATTGTAAATGCACAAACAGTAATTTCTCCGCATTGCAAGGTGCAAGTCTGAAATTTTTTGCTTTTTCCTGCTCCTCTTAGCATGATAAAGAAGATTCAAAGAGAGTGAGATGCCAGCTACTTTCATTCAGTCAGTAGCTTCAATCATTTCTGGACGTTTTTCAATGGTAAAAATCAATGAATATTGTAAATGCACAAACAGTAATTTCTCCACATTGCAAGGTGCAATTCTGAAATTTTTTGCTTTTTCCTGCTCCTCTTAGCATGATAAAGAAGATTCAAAGAGAGTGAGATGCCAGCTCCTTTCATTCAGTCAGTAGCTTCAAACATTTCTGGTATATGAATAACATGATGTTTTTCAATGGCAAAAATCAATGAATATTGTAAATGCACAAACAGTAATTTCTCCGCATTGCAAGGTGCAATTCTGAAATTTTTTGCTTTTTCCTGCTCCTCTTAGCATGATAAAGAAGATTCAAAGAGAGTGAGATGCCAGCTCCTTTCATTCAGTCAGTAGCTTCAATCATTTCTGGATGTTTTTCAATGGCAAAAATCAATGAATATTGTAAATGCACAAACTGTAATTTCTCCGCATTGCAAGGTGCAATTCTGAAATTTTTTGCTTTTTCCTGCTCCTCTTAGCATAATAAAGAAGATTCAAAGAGAGTGAGATGCCAGCTCCTTTCATTCAGTCAGTAGCTTCAATCATTTCTGGACGTTTTTCAATGGCAAAAATCAATGAATATTGTAAATGCACAAACAGTAATTTCTCCGCATTGCAAGGTGCAATTCTGAAATTTTTTGCTTTTTCCTGCTCCTCTTAGCATGATAAAGAAGATTCAAAGAGAGTGAGATGCCAGCTCCTTTCATTCAGTCAGTACCTTCAATCATTTCTGGACGTTTTTCAATGGCAAAAATCAATGAATATTGTAAATGCACAAACAGTAATTTCTCCGCATTGCAAGGTGCAATTCTGAAATTTTTTGCTTTTTCCCGCTCCTCTTAGCATGATAAAGATTCAAAGAGAGTGAGGTGCCAGCTCCTTTCATTCAGTCAGTAGCTTCAAACATTTCTGGTATATGAATAACATGTTTTTCAATGGCAAAAATCAATGAATATTGTAAATGCACAAACAGTAATTTCTCCGCATTGCAAGGTGCAATTCTGAAATTTTTTGCTTTCTCCTGCTCCTCTTAGCATGATAAAGAAGATTCAAAGAGAGTGAGATGCCAGCTCCTTTCATTCAGTCAGTAGCTTCAAACATTTCTGGTATATGAATAACATGATGTTTTTCAATGGCAAAAATCAATGAATATTGTAAATGCACAAACAGTAATTTCTCCGCATTGCAAGGTGCAATTCTGAAATTTTTTGCTTTTTCCTGCTCCTCTTAGCATGATAAAGAAGATTCAAAGAGAGTGAGATGCCAGCTCCTTTCATTCAGTCAGTAGCTTCAATCATTTCTGGATGTTTTTCAATGGCAAAAATCAATGAATATTGTAAATGCACAAACTGTAATTTCTCCGCATTGCAAGGTGCAATTCTGAAATTTTTTGCTTTTTCCTGCTCCTCTTAGCATGATAAAGAAGATTCAAGGAGAGTGAGATGCCAGCTCCTTTCATTCAGTCAGTAGCTTCAATCATTTCTGGACGTTTTTCAATGGCAAAAATCAATGAATATTGTAAATGCACAAACAGTAATTTCTCCGCATTGCAAAGTGCAATTCTGAAATTTTTTGCTTTTTCCTGCTCCTCTTAGCATGATAAAGAAGATTCAAAGAGAGTGAGATGCCAGCTCCTTTCATTCAGTCAGTACCTTCAATCATTTCTGGACGTTTTTCAATGGCAAAAATCAATGAAAATTGTAAATGCACAAACAGTAATTTCTCCGCATTGCAAGGTGCGATTCTGAAATTTTTTGCTTTTTCCTGCTCATCTTAGCATGATAAAGATGATTCAAAGAGAGTGAGATGCCAGCTCCTTTCATTCAGTCAGTAGCTTCAAACATTTCTGGTATATGAATAACATGATGTTTTTCAATGGCAAAAATCAATGAATATTGTAAATGCACAAACAGTAATTTCTCCGCATTGCAAGGTGCAAGTCTGAAATTTTTTGCTTTTTCCTGCTCCTCTTAGCATGATAAAGAAGATTCAAAGAGAGTGAGATGCCAGCTACTTTCATTCAGTCAGTAGCTTCAATCATTTCTGGACCTTTTTCAATGGTAAAAATCAATGAATATTGTAAATGCACAAACAGTAATTTCTCCACATTGCAAGGTGCAATTCTGAAATTTTTTGCTTTCTCCTGCTCCTCTTAGCATGATAAAGAAGATTCAAAGAGAGTGAGATGCCAGCTCCTTTCATTCAGTCAGTAGCTTCAAACATTTCTGGTATATGAATAACATGATGTTTTTCAATGGCAAAAATCAATGAATATTGTAAATGCACAAACAGTAATTTCTCCGCATTGCAAGGTGCAATTCTGAAATTTTTTGCTTTTTCCTGCTCCTCTTAGCATGATAAAGAAGATTCAAAGAGAGTGAGATGCCAGCTCCTTTCATTCAGTCAGTAGCTTCAATCATTTCTGGATGTTTTTCAATGGCAAAAATCAATGAATATTGTAAATGCACAAACTGTAATTTCTCCGCATTGCAAGGTGCAATTCTGAAATTTTTTGCTTTTTCCTGCTCCTCTTAGCATGATAAAGAAGATTCAAGGAGAGTGAGATGCCAGCTCCTTTCATTCAGTCAGTAGCTTCAATCATTTCTGGACGTTTTTCAATGGCAAAAATCAATGAATATTGTAAATGCACAAACAGTAATTTCTCCGCATTGCAAAGTGCAATTCTGAAATTTTTTGCTTTTTCCTGCTCCTCTTAGCATGATAAAGAAGATTCAAAGAGAGTGAGATGCCAGCTCCTTTCATTCAGTCAGTACCTTCAATCATTTCTGGACGTTTTTCAATGGCAAAAATCAATGAAAATTGTAAATGCACAAACAGTAATTTCTCCGCATTGCAAGGTGCGATTCTGAAATTTTTTGCTTTTTCCTGCTCATCTTAGCATGATAAAGATGATTCAAAGAGAGTGAGATGCCAGCTCCTTTCATTCAGTCAGTAGCTTCAAACATTTCTGGTATATGAATAACATGATGTTTTTCAATGGCAAAAATCAATGAATATTGTAAATGCACAAACAGTAATTTCTCCGCATTGCAAGGTGCAAGTCTGAAATTTTTTGCTTTTTCCTGCTCCTCTTAGCATGATAAAGAAGATTCAAAGAGAGTGAGATGCCAGCTACTTTCATTCAGTCAGTAGCTTCAATCATTTCTGGACCTTTTTCAATGGTAAAAATCAATGAATATTGTAAATGCACAAACAGTAATTTCTCCACATTGCAAGGTGCAATTCTGAAATTTTTTGCTTTTTCCTGCTCCTCTTAGCATGATAAAGAAGATTCAAAGAGAGTGAGATGCCAGCTCCTTTCATTCAGTCAGTAGCTTCAAACATTTCTGGTATATGAATAACATGATGTTTTACAATGGCAAAAATCAATGAATATTGTAAATGCACAAACAGTAATTTCTCCGCATTGCAAGGTGCAATTCTGAAATTTTTTGCTTTTTCCTGCTCCTCTTAGCATGATAAAGAAGATTCAAAGAGAGTGAGATGCCAGCTCCTTTCATTCAGTCAGTAGCTTCAAACATTTCTGGTATATGAATAACATGATGTTTTTCAATGGCAAAAATCAATGAATATTGTAAATGCACAAACAGTAATTTCTCCGCATTGCAAGGTGCAATTCTGAAATTTTTTGCTTTTTCCTGCTCCTCTTAGCATGATAAAGAAGATTCAAAGAGAGTGAGATGCCAGCTCCTTTCATTCAGTCAGTAGCTTCAATCATTTCTGGATGTTTTTCAATGGCAAAAATCAATGAATATTGTAAATGCACAAACAGTAATTTCTCCGCATTGCAAGGTGCAATTCTGAAATTTTTTGCTTTTTCCTGCTCCTCTTAGCATGATAAAGAAGATTCAAAGAGAGTGAGATGTCAGCTCCTTTCATTCAGTCAGTAGCTTCAAACATTTCTGGTATATGAATAACATGATGTTTTTCAATGGCAAAAATCAATGAATTTTGTAAATGCACAAACAGTAATTTCTCCGCATTGCAAGGTGCAATTCTGAAATTTTTTGCTTTTTCCTGCTCCTCTTAGCATGATAAAGAAGATTCAAAGAGAGTGAGATGCCAGTTCCTTTCATTCAGTCAGTAGCTTCAATCATTTCTGGACGTTTTTCAATGGCAAAAATCAATGAATATTGTAAATGCACAAACAGTAATTTCTCCGCATTGCAAGGTGCAATTCTGAAATTTTTTGCTTTTTCCTGCTCCTCTTAGCATGATAAAGAAGATTCAAAGAGAGTGAGATGCCAGCTCCTTTCATTCAGTCAGTATCTTCAATCATTTCTGGTATATGATTAACATGATGTTTTTCAATGGCAAAAATCAATGAATATTGTAAATGCACAAACAGTAATTTCTCCGCATTGCAAGGTGCAATTCTGAAATTTTTTGCTTTTTCCTGCTCCTCTTAGCATGATAAAGAAGATTCAAAGAGAGTGAGATGCCAGCTCCTTTCATTCAGTCAGTAGCTTCAATCATTTCTGGACGTTTTTCAATGGCAAAAATCAATGAATATTGTAAATGCACAAACAGTAATTTCTCCGCATTGCAAGGTGCAATTCTGAAATTTTTTGCTTTTTCCTGCTCCTCTTAGCATGATAAACAAGATTCAAAGAGAGTGAGATGCCAGCTCCTTTCATTCAGTCAGTAGCTTCAATCATTTCTGGACGTTTTTCAATGGCAAAAATCAATGAATATTGTAAATGCACAAACAGTAATTTCTCCGCATTGCAAGGTGCAATTCTGAAATTTTTTGCTTTTTCCTGCTCCTCTTAGCATGATAAAGAAGATTCAAAGAGAGTGAGATGCCAGCTCCTTTCATTCAGTCAGTAGCTTCAAACATTTCTGGTATATGAATAACATGATGTTTTTCAATGGCAAAAATCAATGAATATTGTAAATGCACAAACAGTAATTTCTCCGCATTGCAAGGTGCAAGTCTGAAATTTTTTGCTTTTTCCTGCTCCTCTTAGCATGATAAAGAAGATACAAAGAGAGTGAGATGCCAGCTACTTTCATTCAGTCAGTAGCTTCAATCATTTCTGGATGTTTTTCAATGGTAAAAATCAATGAATATTGTAAATGCACAAACAGTAATTTCTCCACATTGCAAGGTGCAATTCTGAAATTTTTTGCTTTTTCCTGCTCCTCTTAGCATGATAAAGAAGATTCAAAGAGAGTGAGATGCCAGCTCCTTTCATTCAGTCAGTAGCTTCAAACATTTCTGGTATATGAATAACATGATGTTTTTCAATGGCAAAAATCAATGAATATTGTAAATGCACAAACAGTAATTTCTCTGCATTGCAAGGTGCAATTCTGAAATTTTTTGCTTTTTCCTGCTCCTCTTAGCATGATAAAGAAGATTCAAAGAGAGTGAGATGCCAGCTACTTTCATTCAGTCAGTAGCTTCAATCATTTCTGGATGTTTTTCAATGGTAAAAATCAATGAATATTGTAAATGCACAAACAGTAATTTCTCCACATTGCAAGGTGCAATTCTGAAATTTTTTGCTTTTTCCTGCTCCTCTTAGCATGATAAAGAAGATTCAAAGAGAGTGAGATGCCAGCTCCTTTCATTCAGTCAGTAGCTTCAAACATTTCTGGTATATGAATAACATGATGTTTTTCAATGGCAAAAATCAATGAATATTGTAAATGCACAAACAGTAATTTCTCCGCATTGCAAGGTGCAATTCTGAAATTTTTTGCTTTTTCCTGCTCCTCTTAGCATGATAAAGAAGATTCAAAGAGAGTGAGATGCCAGCTCCTTTCATTCAGTCAGTAGCTACAAACATTTCTGGTATATGAATAACATGATGTTTTTCAATGGCAAAAATCAATGAATATTGTAAATGCACAAACAGTAATTTCTCCGCATTGCAAGGTGCAATTCTGAAATTTTTTGCTTTTTCCTGCTCCTCTTAGCATGATAAAGAATATTCAAAGAGAGTGAGATGCCAGCTCCTTTCATTCAGTCAGTAGCTTCAATCATTTCTGGATGTTTTTCAATGGCAAAAATCAATGAATATTGTAAATGCACAAACTGTAATTTCTCCGCATTGCAAGGTGCAATTCTGAAATTTTTTGTTTTTTCCTGCTCCTCTTAGCATGATAAAGAAGATTCAAAGAGAGTGAGATGCCAGCTCCTTTCATTCAGTCAGTAGCTTCAATCATTTCTGGACGTTTTTCAATGGCAAAAATCAATGAATATTGTAAATGCACAAACAGTAATTTCTCCGCATTGCAAGGTGCAATTCTGAAATTTTTTGCTTTTTCCTGCTCCTCTTAGCATGATAAAGAAGATTCAAAGAGAGTGAGATGCCAGCTCCTTTCATTCAGTCAGTACCTTCAATCATTTCTGGATGTTTTTCAATGGCAAAAATCAATGAATATTGTAAATGCACAAACAGTAATTTCTCCGCATTGCAAGGTGCAATTCTGAAATTTTTTGCTTTTTCCCGCTCCTCTTAGCATGATAAAGAAGATTCAAAGAGAGTGAGGTGTCAGCTCCTTTCATTCAGTCAGTAGCTTCAAACATTTCTGGTATATGAATAACATGTTTTTCAATGGCAAAAATCAATGAATATTGTAAATGCACAAACAGTAATTTCTCCGCATTGCAAGGTGCAATTCTGAAATTTTTTGATTTTTCCTGCTCCTCTTAGCATGATAAAGAAGATTCAAAGAGAGTGAGATGCCAGCTCCTTTCATTCAGTCAGTAGCTTCAATCATTTCTGGACGTTTTTCAATGGCAAAAATCAATGAATATTGTAAATGCACAAACAGTAATTTCTCCGCATTGCAAGGTGCAATTCTGAAATTTTTTGCTTTTTCCTGCTCCTCTTAGCATGATAAAGAAGATTCAAAGAGAGTGAGATGCCAGCTCCTTTCATTCAGTCAGTAGCTTCAAACATTTCTGGTATATGAATAACATGATGTTTTTCAATGGCAAAAATCAATGAATATTGTAAATGCACAAACAGTAATTTCTCCGCATTGCAAGGTGCAATTCTGAAATTTTTTGCTTTTTCCTGCTCCTCTTAGCATGATAAAGAAGATTCAAAGAGAGTGAGATGCCAGCTCCTTTCATTCAGTCAGTAGCTTCAAACATTTCTGGTATATGAATAACATGATGTTTTTCAATGGCAAAAATCAATGAATATTGTAAATGCACAAACAGTAATTTCTCCGCATTGCAAGGTGCAATTCTGAAATTTTTTGCTTTTTCCTGCTCCTCTTAGCATGATAAAGAAGATTCAAAGAGAGTGAGATGCCAGCTCCTTTCATTCAGTCAGTAGCTTCAATCATTTCTGGACGTTTTTCAATGGCAAAAATCAATGAATATTGTAAATGCACAAACAGTAATTTCTCCGCATTGCAAGGTGCAATTCTGAAATTTTTTGGTTTTTCCTGCTCCTCTTAGTATGATAAAGAAGATTCAAAGAGAGTGAGATGCCAGCTCCTTTCATTCAGTCAGTAGCTTCAATCATTTCTGGACGTTTTTCAATGGCAAAAATCAATGAATATTGTAAATGCACAAACAGTAATTTCTCCGCATTGCAAGGTGCAATTCTGAAATTTTTTGCTTTTTCCTGCTCCTCTTAGCATGATAAAGAAGATTCAAAGAGAGTGAGATGCCAGCTCCTTTCATTCAGTCAGTAGCTTCAATCATTTCTGGACGTTTTTCAATGGCAAAAATCAATGAATATTGTAAATGCACAAACAGTAATTTCTCCGCATTGCAAGGTGCAATTCTGAAATTTTTTGCTTTTTCCTGCTCCTCTTAGCATGATAAAGAAGATTCAAAGAGATTGAGATGCCAGCTCCTTTCATTCAGTCAGTAGCTTCAATCATTTCTGGACGTTTTTCAATGGCAAAAATCAATGAATATTGTAAATGCACAAACAGTAATTTCTCCGCATTGCAAGGTGCAATTCTGAAATTTTTTGCTTTTTCCTGCTCCTCTTAGCATGACAAAGAAGATTCAAAGAGAGTAAGATGCCAGCTCCTTTCATTCAGTCAGTAGCTTCAATCATTTCTGGTATATGAATAACATGATGTTTTTCAATGGCAAAAATCAATGAATATTGTAAATGCACAAACAGTAATTTCTCCGCATTGCAAGGTGCAATTCTGAAATTTTTTGCTTTTTCCTGCTCCTCTTAGCATGATAAAGAAGATTCAAAGAGAGTGAGATGCCAGCTCCTTTCATTCAGTCAGTAGCTTCAATCATTTCTGGACGTTTTTCAATGGCAAAAATCAATGAATATTGTAAATGCACAAACAGTAATTTCTCCGCATTGCAAGGTGCAATTCTGAAATTTTTTGCTTTTTCCTGCTCCTCTTAGCATGATAAAGAAGATTCAAAGAGAGTGAGATGCCAGCTCCTTTCATTCAGTCAGTAGCTTCAATCATTTCTGGACGTTTTTCAATGGCAAAAATCAATGAATATTGTAAATGCACAAACAGTAATTTCTCCGCATTGCAAGGTGCAATTCTGAAATTTTTTGCTTTTTCCTGCTCCTCTTAGCATGATAAAGAAGATTCAAAGAGAGTGAGATGCCAGCTCCTTTCATTCAGTCAGTAGCTTCAAACATTTCTTGTATATGAATAACATGATGTTTTTCAATGGCAAAAATCAATGAATATTGTAAAAGCACAAACAGTAATTTCTCCGCATTGCAAGGTGCAATTCTGAAATTTTTTGCTTTTTCCTGCTCCTCTTAGCATGATAAAGAAGATTCAAAGAGAGTGAGATGCCAGCTCCTTTCATTCAGTCAGTAACTTCAATCATTTCTGGACGTTTTTCAATGGCAAAAATCAATGAATATTGTAAATGCACAAACAGTAATTTCTCCGCATTGCAAGGTGCAATTCTGAAATTTTTTGCTTTTTCCTGCTCCTCTTAGCATGATAAAGAAGATTCAAAGAGAGTGAGATGCCAGCTCCTTTCATTCAGTCAGTAGCTTCAATAATTTCTGGTATATGAATAACATGATGTTTTTCAATGGCAAAAATCAATGAATATTGTAAAAGCACAAACAGTAATTTCTCCGCATTGCAAGTTGCAATTCTGAAATTTTTTGCTTTTTCCTGCTCCTCTTAGCATGATAAAGAAGATTCAAAGAGAGTGAGATGCCAGCTCCTTTCATTCAGTCAGTAGCTTCAATCATTTCTGGACGTTTTTCAATGGCAAAAATCAATGAATATTGTAAATGCACAAACAGTAATTTCTCCGCATTGCAAGGTGCAATTCTGAAATTTTTTGCTTTTTCCTGCTCCTCTTAGCATGATAAAGAAGATTCAAAGAGAGTGAGATGCCAGCTCCTTTCATTCAGTCAGTAGCTTCAATCATTTCTGGACATTTTTCAACGGCAAAAATCAATGAATATTGTAAATGCACAAACAGTAATTTCTCCGCATTGCAAGGTGCAATTCTGAAATTTTTTGCTTTTTCCTGCTCCTCTTAGCATGATAAAGAAGATTCAAAGAGAGTTAGATGCCAGCTCCTTTCATTCAGTCAGTAGCTTCAAACATTTCTGGTATATGAATAACATGATGTTTTTCAATGGCAAAAATCAATGAATATTGTAAAAGCACAAACAGTAATTTCTCCGCATTGCAAGGTGCAATTCTGAAATTTTTTGCTTTTTCCTGCTCCTCTTAGCATGATAAAGAAGATTCAAAGAGAGTGAGATGCCAGCTCCTTTCATTCAGTCAGTAGCTTCAATCATTTCTGGACGTTTTTCAATGGCAAAAATCAATGAATATTGTAAATGCACAAACAGTAATTTCTCCGCATTGCAAGGTGCAATTCTGAAATTTTTTGCTTTTTCCTGCTCCTCTTAGCATGATAAAGAAGATTCAAAGAGAGTGAGATGCCAGCTCCTTTCATTCAGTCAGTACCTTCAATCATTTCTGGATGTTTTTCAATGGCAAAAATCAATGAATATTGTAAATGCACAAACAGTAATTTCTCCGCATTGCAAGGTGCAATTCTGAAATTTTTTGCTTTTTCCCGCTCCTCTTAGCATGATAAAGAAGATTCAAAGAGAGTGAGGTGCCAGCTCCTTTCATTCAGTCAGTAGCTTCAAACATTTCTGGTATATGAATAACATGTTTTTCAATGGCAAAAATCAATGAATATTGTAAATGCACAAACAGTAATTTCTCCGCATTGCAAGGTGCAATTCTGAAATTTTTTGATTTTTCCTGCTCCTCTTAGCATGATAAAGAAGATTCAAAGAGAGTGAGATGCCAGCTCCTTTCATTCAGTCAGTAGCTTCAATCATTTCTGGACGTTTTTCAATGGCAAAAATCAATGAATATTGTAAATGCACAAACAGTAATTTCTCCGCATTGCAAGGTGCAATTCTGAAATTTTTTGCTTTTTCCTGCTCCTCTTAGCATGATAAAGAAGATTCAAAGAGAGTGAGATGCCAGCTCCTTTCATTCAGTCAGTAGCTTCAATCATTTCTGGACGTTTTTCAATGGCAAAAATCAATGAATATTGTAAATGCACAAACAGTAATTTCTCCGCATTGCAAGGTGCAATTCTGAAATTTTTTGCTTTTTCCTGCTCCTCTTAGCATGATAAAGAAGATTCAAAGAGAGTGAGATGCCAGCTCCTTTCATTCAGTCAGTAGCTTCAAACATTTCTGGTATATGAATAACATGATGTTTTTCAATGGCAAAAATCAATGAATATTGTAAATGCACAAACAGTAATTTCTCCGCATTGCAAGGTGCAAGTCTGAAATTTTTTGCTTTTTCCTGCTCCTCTTAGCATGGTAAAGAAGATTCAAAGAGAGTGAGATGCCAGCTACTTTCATTCAGTCAGTAGCTTCAATCATTTCTGGACGTTTTTCAATGGTAAAAATCAATGAATATTGTAAATGCACAAACAGTAATTTCTCCACATTGCAAGGTGCAATTCTGAATTTTTTTGCTTTTTCCTGCTCCTCTTAGCATGATAAAGAAGATTCAAAGAGAGTGAGATGCCAGCTCCTTTCATTCAGTCAGTAGCTTCAAACATTTCTGGTATATGAATAACATGATGTTTTTCAATGGCAAAAATCAATGAATATTGTAAATGCACAAACAGTAATTTCTCCGCATTGCAAGGTGCAATTCTGAAATTTTTTGCTTTTTCCTGCTCCTCTTAGCATGATAAAGAAGATTCAAAGAGAGTGAGATGCCAGCTCCTTTCATTCAGTCAGTAGCTTCAAACATTTCTGGTATATGAATAACATGATGTTTTTCAATGGCAAAAATCAATGAATATTGTAAATGCACAAACAGTAATTTCTCCGCATTGCAAGGTGCAATTCTGAAATTTTTTGCTTTTTCCTGCTCCTCTTAGCATGATAAAGAAGTTTCAAAGAGAGTGAGATGCCAGCTCCTTTCATTCAGTCAGTAGCTTCAATCATTTCTGGACGTTTTTCAATGGCAAAAATCAATGAATATTGTAAATGCACAAACAGTAATTTCTCCGCATTGCAAGGTGCAATTCTGAAATTTTTTGCTTTTTCCTGCTCCTCTTAGCATGATAAAGAAGATTCAAAGAGAGTGAGATGCCAGCTCCTTTCATTCAGTCAGTAGCTTCAATCATTTCTGGACGTTTTTCAATGGCAAAAATCAATGAATATTGTAAATGCACAAACAGTAATTTCTCCGCATTGCAAGGTGCAATTCTGAAATTTTTTGCTTTTTCCTGCTCCTCTTAGCATGATAAAGAAGATTCAAAGAGAGTGAGATGCCAGCTCCTTTCATTCAGTCAGTAGCTTCAAACATTTCTGGTATATGAATAACATGATGTTTTTCAATGGCAAAAATCAATGAATATTGTAAATGCACAAACAGTAATTTCTCCGCATTGCAAGGTGCAATTCTGAAATTTTTTGCTTTTTCCTGCTCCTCTTAGCATGATAAAGAAGATTCAAAGAGAGTGAGATGCCAGCTCCTTTCATTCAGTCAGTAGCTTCAATCATTTCTGGACGTTTTTCAATGGCAAAAATCAATGAATATTGTAAATGCACAAACAGTAATTTCTCCGCATTGCAAGGTGCAATTCTGAAATTTTTTGCTTTTTCCTGCTCCTCTTAGCATGATAAAGAAGATTCAAAGAGAGTGAGATGCCAGCTCCTTTCATTCAGTCAGTAGCTTCAATCATTTCTGGACGTTTTTCAATGGCAAAAATCAATGAATATTGTAAATGCACAAACAGTAATTTCTCCGCATTGCAAGGTGCAATTCTGAAATTTTTTGCTTTTTCCTGCTCCTCTTAGCATGACAAAGAAGGTTCAAAGAGAGTAAGATGCCAGCTCCTTTCATTCAGTCAGTAGCTTCAATCATTTCTGGTATATGAATAACATGATGTTTTTCAATGGCAAAAATCAATGAATATTGTAAATGCACAAACAGTAATTTCTCCGCATTGCAAGGTGCAATTCTGAAATTTTTTGCTTTTTCCTGCTCCTCTTAGCATGATAAAGAAGATTCAAAGAGAGTGAGATGCCAGCTCCTTTCATTCAGTCAGTAGCTTCAATCATTTCTGGACGTTTTTCAATGGCAAAAATCAATGAATATTGTAAATGCACAAACAGTAATTTCTCCGCATTGCAAGGTGCAATTCTGAAATTTTTTGCTTTTTCCTGCTCCTCTTAGCATGATAAAGAAGATTCAAAGAGAGTTAGATGCCAGCTCCTTTCATTCAGTCAGTAGCTTCAAACATTTCTGGTATATGAATAACATGATGTTTTTCAATGGCAAAAATCAATGAATATTGTAAAAGCACAAACAGTAATTTCTCCGCATTGCAAGGTGCAATTCTGAAATTTTTTGCTTTTTCCTGCTCCTCTTAGCATGATAAAGAAGATTCAAAGAGAGTGAGATGCCAGCTCCTTTCATTCAGTCAGTAGCTTCAATCATTTCTGGACGTTTTTCAATGGCAAAAATCAATGAATATTGTAAATGCACAAACAGTAATTTCTCCGCATTGCAAGGTGCAATTCTGAAATTTTTTGCTTTTTCCTGCTCCTCTTAGCATGATAAAGAAGATTCAAAGAGAGTGAGATGCCAGCTCCTTTCATTCAGTCAGTAGCTTCAAACATTTCTTGTATATGAATAACATGATGTTTTTCAATGGCAAAAATCAATGAATATTGTAAAAGCACAAACAGTAATTTCTCCGCATTGCAAGGTGCAATTCTGAAATTTTTTGCTTTTTCCTGCTCCTCTTAGCATGATAAAGAAGATTCAAAGAGAGTGAGTTGCCAGCTCCTTTCATTCAGTCAGTAGCTTCAATCATTTCTTGACGTTTTTCAATGGCAAAAATCAATGAATATTGTAAATGCACAAACAGTAATTTCTCCGCATTGCAAGGTGCAATTCTGAAATTTTTTGCTTTTTCCTGCTCCTCTTAGCATGATAAAGAAGATTCAAAGAGAGTGAGATGCCAGCTCCTTTCATTCAGTCAGTAGCTTCAATCATTTCTGGTATATGAATAACATGATGTTTTTCAATGGCAAAAATCAATGAATATTGTAAATGCACAAACAGTAATTTCTCCGCATTGCAAGTTGCAATTCTGAAATTTTTTGCTTTTTCCTGCTCCTCTTAGCATGATAAAGAAGATTCAAAGAGAGTGAGATGCCAGCTCCTTTCATTCAGTCAGTAGCTTCAATCATTTCTGGACGTTTTTCAATGGCAAAAATCAATGAATATTGTAAATGCACAAACAGTAATTTCTCCGCATTGCAAGGTGCAATTCTGAAATTTTTTGCTTTTTCCTGCTCCTCTTAGCATGATAAAGAAGATTCAAAGAGAGTGAGATGCCAGCTCCTTTCATTCAGTCAGTAGCTTCAATCATTTCTGGACGTTTTTCAATGGCAAAAATCAATGAATATTGTAAATGCACAAACAGTAATTTCTCCGCATTGCAAGGTGCAATTCTGAAATTTTTTGCTTTTTCCTGCTCCTCTTAGCATGATAAAGAAGATTCAAAGAGAGTTAGATGCCAGCTCCTTTCATTCAGTCAGTATCTTCAAACATTTCTGGTATATGAATAACATGATGTTTTTCAATGGCAAAAATCAATGAATATTGTAAAAGCACAAACAGTAATTTCTCCGCATTGCAAGGTGCAATTCTGAAATTTTTTGCTTTTTCCTGCTCCTCTTAGCATGATAAAGAAGATTCAAAGAGAGTGAGATGCCAGCTCCTTTCATTCAGTCAGTAGCTTCAATCATTTCTGGACGTTTTTCAATGGCAAAAATCAATGAATATTGTAAATGCACAAACAGTAATTTCTCCGCATTGCAAGGTGCAATTCTGAAATTTTTTGCTTTTTCCTGCTCCTCTTAGCATGATAAAGAAGATTCAAAGAGAGTGAGATGCCAGCTCCTTTCATTCAGTCAGTAGCTTCAATCATTTCTGGTATATGAATAACATGATGTTTTTCAATGGCAAAAATCAATGAATATTGTAAATGCACAAACAGTAATTTCTCCACATTGCAAGGTGCAATTCTGAAATTTTTTGCTTTTTCCTGCTCCTCTTAGCATGATAAAGAAGATTCAAAGAGAGTGAGATGCCAGCTCCTTTCATTCAGTCAGTAGCTTCAATCATTTCTGGACGTTTTTCAATGGCAAAAATCAATGAATATTGTAAATGCACAAACAGTAATTTCTCCGCATTGCAAGGTGCAATTCTGAAATTTTTTGCTTTTTCCTGCTCCTCTTAGCATGATAAAGAAGATTCAAAGAGAGCGAGATGCCAGCTCCTTTCATTCAGTCAGTAGCTTCAATCATTTCTGGTATATGAATAACATGATGTTTTTCAATGGCAAAAATCAATGAATATTGTAAATGCACAAACAGTAATTTCTCCGCATTGCAAGGTGCAATTCTGAAATTTTTTGCTTTTTCCTGCTCCTCTTAGCATGATAAAGAAGATTCAAAGAGAGTGAGATGCCAGCTCCTTTCATTCAGTCAGTAGCTTCAATCATTTCTGGACGTTTTTCAATGGCAAAAATCAATGAATATTGTAAATGCACAAACAGTAATTTCTCCGCATTGCAAGGTGCAATTCTGAAATTTTTTGCTTTTTCCTGCTCCTCTTAGCATGATAAAGAAGATTCAAAGAGAGTGAGATGCCAGCTCCTTTCATTCAGTCAGTAGCTTCAAACATTTCTGGTATATGAATAACATGATGTTTTTCAATGGCAAAAATCAATGAATATTGTAAATGCACAAACAGTAATTTCTCCGCATTGCAAGGTGCAATTCTGAAATTTTTTGCTTTTTCCTGCTCCTCTTAGCATGATAAAGAAGATTCAAAGAGAGTGAGATGCCAGCTCCTTTCATTCAGTCAGTAGCTTCAATCATTTCTGGACGTTTTTCAATGGCAAAAATCAATGAATATTGTAAATGCACAAACAGTAATTTCTCCGCATTGCAAGGTGCAATTCTGAAATTTTTTGCTTTTTCCTGCTCCTCTTAGCATGATAAAGAAGATTCAAAGAGAGTGAGATGCCAGCTCCTTTCATTCAGTCAGTAGCTTCAATCATTTCTGGTATATGAATAACATGATGTTTTTCAATGGCAAAAATCAATGAATATTGTAAATGCACAAACAGTAATTTCTCCGCATTGCAAGGTGCAATTCTGAAATTTTTTGCTTTTTCCTGCTCCTCTTAGCATGATAAAGAAGATTCAAAGAGAGTGAGATGCCAGCTCCTTTCATTCAGTCAGTAGCTTCAAACATTTCTGGTATATGAATAACATGATGTTTTTCAATGGCAAAAATCAATGAATATTGTAAATGCACAAACAGTAATTTCTCCGCATTGCAAGGTGCAATTCTGAAATTTTTTGCTTTTTCCTGCTCCTCTTAGCATGATAAAGAAGATTCAAAGAGAGTGAGATGCCAGCTCCTTTCATTCAGTCAGTAGCTTCAATCATTTCTGGACGTTTTTCAATGGCAAAAATCAATGAATATTGTAAATGCACAAACAGTAATTTCTCCGCATTGCAAGGTGCAATTCTGAAATTTTTTGCTTTTTCCTGCTCCTCTTAGCATGATAAAGAAGATTCAAAGAGAGTGAGATGTCAGCTCCTTTCATTCAGTCAGTAGCTTCAAACATTTCTGGTATATGAATAACATGATGTTTTTCAATGGCAAAAATCAATGAATTTTGTAAATGCACAAACAGTAATTTCTCCGCATTGCAAGGTGCAATTCTGAAATTTTTTGCTTTTTCCTGCTCCTCTTAGCATGATAAAGAAGATTCAAAGAGAGTGAGATGCCAGTTCCTTTCATTCAGTCAGTAGCTTCAATCATTTCTGGACGTTTTTCAATGGCAAAAATCAATGAATATTGTAAATGCACAAACAGTAATTTCTCCGCATTGCAAGGTGCAATTCTGAAATTTTTTGCTTTTTCCTGCTCCTCTTAGCATGATAAAGAAGATTCAAAGAGAGTGAGATGCCAGCTCCTTTCATTCAGTCAGTAGCTTCAATCATTTCTGGACGTTTTTCAATGGCAAAAATCAATGAATATTGTAAATGCACAAACAGTAATTTCTCCGCATTGCAAGGTGCAATTCTGAAATTTTTTGCTTTTTCCTGCTCCTCTTAGCATGATAAAGAAGATTCAAAGAGAGTGAGATGCCAGCTCCTTTCATTCAGTCAGTAGCTTCAAACATTTCTGGTATATGAATAACATGATGTTTTTCAATGGCAAAAATCAATGAATATTGTAAATGCACAAACAGTAATTTCTCCGCATTGCAAGGTGCAATTCTGAAATTTTTTGCTTTTTCCTGCTCCTCTTAGCATGATAAAGAAGATTCAAAGAGAGTGAGATGCCAGCTCCTTTCATTCAGTCAGTAGCTTCAATCATTTCTAGACGTTTTTCAATGGCAAAAATCAATGAATATTGTAAATGCACAAACAGTAATTTCTCCGCATTGCAAGGTGCAATTCTGAAATTTTTTGCTTTTTCCTGCTCCTCTTAGCATGATAAAGAAGATTCAAAGAGAGTGAGATGTCAGCTCCTTTCATTCAGTCAGTAGCTTCAAACATTTCTGGTATATGAATAACATGATGTTTTTCAATGGCAAAAATCAATGAATTTTGTAAATGCACAAACAGTAATTTCTCCGCATTGCAAGGTGCAATTCTGAAATTTTTTGCTTTTTCCTGCTCCTCTTAGCATGATAAAGAAGATTCAAAGAGAGTGAGATGCCAGTTCCTTTCATTCAGTCAGTAGCTTCAATCATTTCTGGACGTTTTTCAATGGCAAAAATCAATGAATATTGTAAATGCACAAACAGTAATTTCTCCGCATTGCAAGGTGCAATTCTGAAATTTTTTGCTTTTTCCTGCTCCTCTTAGCATGATAAAGAAGATTCAAAGAGAGTGAGATGCCAGCTCCTTTCATTCAGTCAGTAGCTTCAATCATTTCTGGACGTTTTTCAATGGCAAAAATCAATGAATATTGTAAATGCACAAACAGTAATTTCTCCGCATTGCAAGGTGCAATTCTGAAATTTTTTGCTTTTTCCTGCTCCTCTTAGCATGATAAAGAAGATTCAAAGAGAGTGAGATGCCAGCTCCTTTCATTCAGTCAGTAGCTTCAAACATTTCTGGTATATGAATAACATGATGTTTTTCAATGGCAAAAATCAATGAATATTGTAAATGCACAAACAGTAATTTCTCCGCATTGCAAGGTGCAATTCTGAAATTTTTTGCTTTTTCCTGCTCCTCTTAGCATGATAAAGAAGATTCAAAGAGAGTGAGATGCCAGCTCCTTTCATTCAGTCAGTAGCTTCAATCATTTCTGGACGTTTTTCAATGGCAAAAATCAATGAATATTGTAAATGCACAAACAGTAATTTCTCCGCATTGCAAGGTGCAATTCTGAAATTTTTTGCTTTTTCCTGCTCCTCTTAGCATGATAAAGAAGATTCAAAGAGAGTGAGATGCCAGCTCCTTTCATTCAGTCAGTAGCTTCAAACATTTCTGGTATATGAATAACATGATGTTTTTCAATGGCAAAAATCAATGAATATTGTAAATGCACAAACAGTAATTTCTCCGCATTGCAAGGTGCAATTCTGAAATTTTTTGCTTTTTCCTGCTCCTCTTAGCATGATAAAGAAGATTCAAAGAGAGTGAGATGCCAGCTCCTTTCATTCAGTCAGTAGCTTCAATCATTTCTGGACGTTTTTCAATGGCAAAAATCAATGAATATTGTAAATGCACAAACAGTAATTTCTCCGCATTGCAAGGTGCAATTCTGAAATTTTTTGCTTTTTCCTGCTCCTCTTAGCATGATAAAGAAGATTCAAAGAGAGTGAGATGTCAGCTCCTTTCATTCAGTCAGTAGCTTCAAACATTTCTGGTATATGAATAACATGATGTTTTTCAATGGCAAAAATCAATGAATTTTGTAAATGCACAAACAGTAATTTCTCCGCATTGCAAGGTGCAATTCTGAAATTTTTTGCTTTTTCCTGCTCCTCTTAGCATGATAAAGAAGATTCAAAGAGAGTGAGATGCCAGTTCCTTTCATTCAGTCAGTAGCTTCAATCATTTCTGGACGTTTTTCAATGGCAAAAATCAATGAATATTGTAAATGCACAAACAGTAATTTCTCCGCATTGCAAGGTGCAATTCTGAAATTTTTTGCTTTTTCCTGCTCCTCTTAGCATGATAAAGAAGATTCAAAGAGAGTGAGATGCCAGCTCCTTTCATTCAGTCAGTAGCTTCAATCATTTCTGGTATATGAATAACATGATGTTTTTCAATGGCAAAAATCAATGAATATTGTAAATGCACAAACAGTAATTTCTCCGCATTGCAAGGTGCAATTCTGAATTTTTTTGCTTTTTCCTGCTCCTCTTAGCATGATAAAGAAGATTCAAAGAGAGTGAGATGCCAGCTCCTTTCATTCAGTCAGTAGCTTCAATCATTTCTGGACGTTTTTCAATGGCAAAAATCAATGAATATTGTAAATGCACAAACAGTAATTTCTCCGCATTGCAAGGTGCAATTCTGAAATTTTTTGCTTTTTCCTGCTCCTCTTAGCATGATAAACAAGATTCAAAGAGAGTGAGATGCCAGCTCCTTTCATTCAGTCAGTAGCTTCAATCATTTCTGGACGTTTTTCAATGGCAAAAATCAATGAATATTGTAAATGCACAAACAGTAATTTCTCCGCATTGCAAGGTGCAATTCTGAAATTTTTTGCTTTTTCCTGCTCCTCTTAGCATGATAAAGAAGATTCAAAGAGAGTGAGATGCCAGCTCCTTTCATTCAGTCAGTAGCTTCAAATATTTCTGGTATATGAATAACATGATGTTTTTCAATGGCAAAAATCAATGAATATTGTAAATGCACAAACAGTAATTTCTCCGCATTGCAAGGTGCAAGTCTGAAATTTTTTGCTTTTTCCTGCTCCTCTTAGCATGATAAAGAAGATTCAAAGAGAGTGAGATGCCAGCTACTTTCATTCAGTCAGTAGCTTCAATCATTTCTGGACGTTTTTCAATGGTAAAAATCAATGAATATTGTAAATGCACAAACAGTAATTTCTCCACATTGCAAGGTGCAATTCTGAAATTTTTTGCTTTTTCCTGCTCCTCTTAGCATGATAAAGAAGATTCAAAGAGAGTGAGATGCCAGCTCCTTTCATTCAGTCAGTAGCTTCAATCATTTCTGGTATATGAATAACATGATGTTTTTCAATGGCAAAAATCAATGAATATTGTAAATGCACAAACAGTAATTTCTCCGCATTGCAAGGTGCAATTCTGAAATTTTTTGCTTTTTCCTGCTCCTCTTAGCATGATAAAGAAGATTCAAAGAGAGTGAGATGCCAGCTCCTTTCATTCAGTCAGTAGCTTCAATCATTTCTGGACGTTTTTCAATGGCAAAAATCAATGAATATTGTAAATGCACAAACAGTAATTTCTCCGCATTGCAAGGTGCAATTCTGAAATTTTTTGCTTTTTCCTGCTCCTCTTAGCATGATAAAGAAGATTCAAAGAGAGTGAGATGTCAGCTCCTTTCATTCAGTCAGTAGCTTCAAACATTTCTGGTATATGAATAACATGATGTTTTTCAATGGCAAAAATCAATGAATTTTGTAAATGCACAAACAGTAATTTCTCCGCATTGCAAGGTGCAATTCTGAAATTTTTTGCTTTTTCCTGCTCCTCTTAGCATGATAAAGAAGATTCAAAGAGAGTGAGATGCCAGTTCCTTTCATTCAGTCAGTAGCTTCAATCATTTCTGGACGTTTTTCAATGGCAAAAATCAATGAATATTGTAAATGCACAAACAGTAATTTCTCCGCATTGCAAGGTGCAATTCTGAAATTTTTTGCTTTTTCCTGCTCCGCTTAGCATGATAAAGAAGATTCAAAGAGAGTGAGATGCCAGCTCCTTTCATTCAGTCAGTAGCTTCAATCATTTCTGGTATATGAATAACATGATGTTTTTCAATGGCAAAAATCAATGAATATTGTAAATGCACAAACAGTAATTTCTCCGCATTGCAAGGTGCAATTCTGAAATTTTTTGCTTTTTCCTGCTCCTCTTAGCATGATAAAGAAGATTCAAAGAGAGTGAGATGCCAGCTCCTTTCATTCAGTCAGTAGCTTCAATCATTTCTGGACGTTTTTCAATGGCAAAAATCAATGAATATTGTAAATGCACAAACAGTAATTTCTCCGCATTGCAAGGTGCAATTCTGAAATTTTTTGCTTTTTCCTGCTCCTCTTAGCATGATAAAGAAGATTCAAAGAGAGTGAGATGCCAGCTCCTTTCATTCAGTCAGTAGCTTCAATCATTTCTGGACGTTTTTCAATGGCAAAAATCAATGAATATTGTAAATGCACAAACAGTAATTTCTCCGCATTGCAAGGTGCAATTCTGAAATTTTTTGCTTTTTCCTGCTCCTCTTAGCATGATAAAGAAGATTCAAAGAGAGTGAGATGTCAGCTCCTTTCATTCAGTCAGTAGCTTCAAACATTTCTGGTATATGAATAACATGATGTTTTTCAATGGCAAAAATCAATGAATTTTGTAAATGCACAAACAGTAATTTCTCCGCATTGCAAGGTGCAATTCTGAAATTTTTTGCTTTTTCCTGCTCCTCTTAGCATGATAAAGAAGATTCAAAGAGAGTGAGATGCCAGTTCCTTTCATTCAGTCAGTAGCTTCAATCATTTCTGGACGTTTTTCAATGGCAAAAATCAATGAATATTGTAAATGCACAAACAGTAATTTCTCCGCATTGCAAGGTGCAATTCTGAAATTTTTTGCTTTTTCCTGCTCCTCTTAGCATGATAAAGAAGATTCAAAGAGAGTGAGATGCCAGCTCCTTTCATTCAGTCAGTAGCTTCAATCATTTCTGGTATATGAATAACATGATGTTTTTCAATGGCAAAAATCAATGAATATTGTAAATGCACAAACAGTAATTTCTCCGCATTGCAAGGTGCAATTCTGAATTTTTTTGCTTTTTCCTGCTCCTCTTAGCATGATAAAGAAGATTCAAAGAGAGTGAGATGCCAGCTCCTTTCATTCAGTCAGTAGCTTCAATCATTTCTGGACGTTTTTCAATGGCAAAAATCAATGAATATTGTAAATGCACAAACAGTAATTTCTCCGCATTGCAAGGTGCAATTCTGAAATTTTTTGCTTTTTCCTGCTCCTCTTAGCATGATAAACAAGATTCAAAGAGAGTGAGATGCCAGCTCCTTTCATTCAGTCAGTAGCTTCAATCATTTCTGGACGTTTTTCAATGGCAAAAATCAATGAATATTGTAAATGCACAAACAGTAATTTCTCCGCATTGCAAGGTGCAATTCTGAAATTTTTTGCTTTTTCCTGCTCCTCTTAGCATGATAAAGAAGATTCAAAGAGAGTGAGATGCCAGCTCCTTTCATTCAGTCAGTAGCTTCAAACATTTCTGGTATATGAATAACATGATGTTTTTCAATGGCAAAAATCAATGAATATTGTAAATGCACAAACAGTAATTTCTCCGCATTGCAAGGTGCAAGTCTGAAATTTTTTGCTTTTTCCTGCTCCTCTTAGCATGATAAAGAAGATTCAAAGAGAGTGAGATGCCAGCTACTTTCATTCAGTCAGTAGCTTCAATCATTTCTGGACGTTTTTCAATGGTAAAAATCAATGAATATTGTAAATGCACAAACAGTAATTTCTCCACATTGCAAGGTGCAATTCTGAAATTTTTTGCTTTTTCCTGCTCCTCTTAGCATGATAAAGAAGATTCAAAGAGAGTGAGATGCCAGCTCCTTTCATTCAGTCAGTAGCTTCAATCATTTCTGGTATATGAATAACATGATGTTTTTCAATGGCAAAAATCAATGAATATTGTAAATGCACAAACAGTAATTTCTCCGCATTGCAAGGTGCAATTCTGAAATTTTTTGCTTTTTCCTGCTCCTCTAAGCATGATAAAGAAGATTCAAAGAGAGTGAGATGCCAGCTCCTTTCATTCAGTCAGTAGCTTCAATCATTTCTGGACGTTTTTCAATGGCAAAAATCAATGAATATTGTAAATGCACAAACAGTAATTTCTCCGCATTGCAAGGTGCAATTCTGAAATTTTTTGCTTTTTCCTGCTCCTCTTAGCATGATAAAGAAGATTCAAAGAGAGTGAGATGTCAGCTC